>NC_088781.1:81152028-81452028 GCF_958450345.1 Calliphora vicina | reverse complement strand
AAAAAAGTTATAGAGTTCAGTTGAGTTCAGTGAAATTTTTTTTACTATAGTGTTTACCATCCTTTCTATTTCTAGAAACAAAAAAGAAAATCCACCCCAATTTACCCCCGGAAAATTTTCACCCATAAAAGCATCATGACCAAACAAGTTGTTTGTAGTGAAATTTTCGAAATTTGGCTTTCAACAAAGCAACAACAAAGCAAAGACATGACCGTATTTTCGATTTTATATGTGGAAATATTAGTACTGGAAACGACAAAGTTGTAGACTTTTGTTTATGAAATGAAATTGGTATACTCTAAGGTGGATGTAGGACAATACTTTTTTACTTTACAAACATCAGCAACCATAACCTACTATACCCTCCCCACTATGGTGGTATAAATATTAAAATTTTGATTTTAAAATTTGTATGGGAGGTAGGCGTAATATTGCCACGCCCACCTCAAATTTTTCTCCAAAAATGTATCAAATCGTAGGAAACCTGTGTTTCAAAAATCATTGAATTATCTTTACCCGTTTTTAAAATTCAGACTTTAGTCCCTCTAGATTACACAAATCTGACACTGTGCACTGCAGCAAATTAAAAGTTTAGTGTTCGAAAAAACGTTTTTTAATGCAAATTGTTGGCAGTGATGCCGCAAATTTGTGCAACCAATGCATCGTTAAGTTATATGTTGCAAAAGTTTGCAGGTCGTGGCATCAGTTTTTTTTTATTTCATATTTTATTTATTGTATCTTCACAAAATAATGTGAACTATCAATAATTTGTTCAAATCTTAAATCTGAATATTATTTTTTTTTGTTTAATTTATATATCCTATCATTAGCGCAGGTCTGTTGGATTCCTTCTTCTTAGTCGGATGTAGCCATTACTTCTCATTAATGTTCGTGCAAGTGGGTTTGGGTGAACTTCTAACTTTTTAAAATATGACTCCGCTTGTTTTTTTATTTAATTTTTCACCAGGGAGACACCTAGGTCCTTATGAATGTTAATATTTCTCACATACCAAGGCGCTGCTGTTATCATTCGTAATATTTTATTTTGGAATCTTTGAATTTTTTCAATATTAGAAGCTGAGGCCGTGCCCCATAATTGAATTCCATAGCACCATATGGGTTTTATTATTGAGCTGTACAGCAAAAGTTTGCAATCTAAACTCAATCTCGAGTTTTTACCAATTAGCCAGTAATTTTAACTTCATTTGAGTCAATTTCGTATCTATATGCTTTTTCCAGGTAAGACGTCGGTCTAGATGCAGACCTAGATATTTAACTTCAGTTTGTTTAGGTATTATATGATTATTTATGAGGATTGGAGGGCACGATTCTCTACGCAATGTGAATGTAAGATGTATACATTTTTGCTCCTTTACTTTTATTCACCACCTTTCTATGTCGAGTATATGGTCTTGTAACAGTACAGATGCTTCTTGGGGGTTTTCATGAATGGCTAGTATAGCTGTGTCATCAGCAAAAGTAGATATGTGGGTTCGACTGTTTGTAGGCATATCACAAGTATATAGCAAATATAGGAAGGGACCCAGTATACTTCCTTGAGGTACGCCTGCTTCAATAGGCTGTGGTGAACTTATGAAGTCTCCCTCTTTAAGAACGAACTTTCGATGACTTAAATAACTTTCTAGAAGCTTGTGTGTGTTCACTGGTAAATATTGTTTTATTTTTATCGATAATCCTTCATGCCATACTTTGACGAAGGCTTGCGAAACGTCGGTGAAGAGTGCATATAAGAGTGGATATGATTTCTACCAACCTGTGAGTTTGTTCTATGGTGTTATGTTTTTCTCGAAATCCGAATTGATGAGTCGGAATACAATCAAAATGATTCACTATCGGCTTTAACTTGTGCATTAACAGTTTTTCGAATAGCTTTGATATATTTGACAATAGGCTAATTGGTCTATATGATTCTACTTTACTGTGATCTTTTCCCGGCTTAGGTATCATTGTAACTAAAAAAACCTTCCATTCTGGTGGATAATATTCAAGGCGTAATATAGCATTAAAAATAAATAAGATTATTCTTAATGTAATTTGGGGTAGCTCGAGGAGCATCTTGTTACTGATTTTATCAATACCAGGTGATTTTTTGGAGTTTAAATCAACAATGGCCTTGACAATCTCTGAAATCTCAAAACTAAGTGGTTCAGCTGCAGTAATATGGGGTAAAGTAGGTGGTAACTCTATATCGTTTGACTCGTTTGGGGAAAATACATTCTTTAGATGACTGACAAACAGGTTTCCTTTTTCAGTATCGTTTCTCGGCCAGCCTCCACTAGAATTACGTAGAGGAGGTCTGCTCATAACAGGTCTTTTTAATTTTTTTGTAGCTCGCCATAGAGAGTAGTTTGAGTACTGGGTGGCATCTAAGTTCTCCAGATATTTATTAATCGATTCAGTTTTGCGTTTGTGAAGAAGCATACTGAGGCGTTTGCGACATTTTCTAAGCTCCGTTTTAAGTTGAGGGGATCTATAGAGTTGCCACTCTCGACGAACTCTTCTTTTTTCAGCTAATAACTGTTCAATGTCTGCAGAATAGAGTCTATTGTATCTTATTTGTTGGGTTATTTGAGTGGCGTGTTCAACAGCAAGTTTTAAGTTTTGTTCAAAAATTTTGAGTGAGATATCGATATCTTCTGGTGTTCTTAGAGATATATTTTCTGTACTGTGTGTGCTAATATATTTTCTATATTTCAACCAATTTATTTTCGTGTTTGATATTGCAGAGTGACCAGTCGGGGATACTATTTCTAGGGGGTTCAATAGAGTAACGAAGGTGGGTGAGTGATCCGAGGATAATTCTAATGAAGATTTAACCAGCATTAGTTCCATTGGTAAATTTTTTGTAACTGCAAAATCAATGACATCGGGTATTTTGCTTGGGTCAGTAGGCCAGTATGTTGGTTCTCCGCTCGACAGCACATTCAAATTCAATTTAGAAATTGTATTAAACAAAGCGCGACCTTTCGGGGTTGCAAGTCTTGATCCCCAGTGAGTATGCTTAGCATTATAATCGCCAGCTGCCAGGAATCGGGGTCCTAGTGATTCGTAAAAATGTTCATATTTGTTTTCAGTAATCGAAAACCTTGGAGGTGAATATATCGACGAAATTAATAGGTTTCTGTAGCAATCATCCAAACAGATTGTCGTAGCTTGAAGATAATCTTTACAAATATCACACATTGAATGGTGTTTGATACGGGTTTTAATTAAAATTCCAGAGCCTCCACATATCCAGAGCCAAAAACATCCATTTATCTTAAATAAACTTCTAGACGTCAAATGGGTTTCCGAAACTAACATTATATCAACTTCATGACTTTTTAGAAAATACTCGGCATCAGTGATGCACAAATCTACTGCATTTACGAACACACCCAATAACAATCGATTGAATCCGAAAAAAATATAGTAATTAGTAAAATATTTATTGTTGTTTATATATTTTAAGTAGGAATTTGTGACCGATTATGGCCTATAATAGGCTAGGTTGTGATGAAATAAATAAATAATGGACGTTTTGAAATTATCGAAAAAATTAGGTTATTCATGTAAATGTCTAAAATTAGCTTTGTTAAGAAAACTCTTATGTACATCGCAAAAACTATTAGAAATTGCATACAGGGTTTGGCCAAATCAACGTTTACGTTATAAAAGTATAGAAAGAAGTATGTAATTTATGAAAATTTCGACTTACAAATACATGATTAGGCCAAATAGCATAGACGTAAATAACTCTCAAATTTACATAATTTTTTAATAATGAAATTGACCAAAAAAATACCAAAAAAAATATGTAAAATATGAAGGTACTGAAATCGTTCTGGTTATTGGAATGGCACGTAATTGCAGCTAAAATTTATAGTACTTACTCTTGATACTTTACAATATTAGATGTAATTTACACTTAACCTCTAATAGCCTCTTTTAATTTTTTCTGGCCTTTCAAACTTTTTTTTAATTTAGTTTCAATACTAATTTCCAATCATTTCACTATTATATAAAAAGAATACGCAAAAACTCCATAATAACCACGTGGAATGGTTGACTGCTAACTGTTTTATAAAAGCATTTGCTAATTTGCAAAAAAAAATACTTTAAAGAAAAAAAAAACAATTTTTTCTAAAAATGACAAGAAAAAACCTTTGACTTTACAGCACTATAAATAACCATATAGTTACTTTATAGCCAAAATAACAATGAAACTGTATATTCTGAAGTGTTAAGAAAATTTAACCATCACAATTTTATAAAAACTAAAAAAAAAAAAAAAAAACATTTTTGGCCGAAATTTACCACCGTGTAGTGGCTCAGTAAAGAAGTCGGACAAGCAATAACTTTAAAGAAACTTTCGTATTTCACACATCGCAGAAATGTTTAAAATATTTTTAATTTATAATAATAAGCAAGTTAACATGTTGCTTTAAAAATTAAAGAAACAATTGTTTTAATTCATTTATAAACAAAATAATAAAGACAATTTAATTATGACTGTTAAGATGGCTGTCTTGGAATGCACTGCTCCTTATCATTTGATTATATAGTTTAGTACTTAGTGGGAAATCCTTTCTTTTAATAACCGCACCCAATCTGTTTGGCATTGACTCTACTAATTTTCTGCATAAATTGGATCAATTTTCTCCCATTTGTTTTTAAGGCTTTTATGAGGTCATTTCTATTAGAAATAGAATATTTTTAAGTTGGTTTTCTAAAAGTGCACATAAATGCTCAATAACATTTACGTTTGTGAATTGTGGTGGTGTTTTCAGAACATGTGGGCAATTATACAGAAGCCACATTCGTACAGCATGAGCTTTATGTTTGGGGTCGTTATCCTGGTAGAATTTAAATGTGTCTTTTATACCCAATTTGTCTACACTCTTTACTAAATTCTGCTTCAGTTATCAAGGCCATAAATAACCCATATAACAACAAATGGAATATAATTACATATATCAGAAGTGCCCTTATTGGCAGCGAAAATAATATTAAAATTCCACATCGGAATCGCTGGAAATGAAGCTGAAGACGTATGCCTCTCTTGCACCAATCACAATGGATGGAACAGTATAAAAAATAGACATACACAATCACATCGCAAGCTACATCATACTTAAAGAAAGCCCTATAAACCATTATCATAATTCAAGAAAAAACCTACAACACAATTAAAATAACTAAATTAAAAACATAACGAACATTATACTGTATCAATATTTATTTATATGCATGTATAATAGAGTTAATTTCAAAAATTTGATTTGCGGGTATCACAATTTTTCTGAGTTCTTGCGTAAATAAAAGTAATGGCGTATTTTTTTTGGAAATTTTTCACTCTTTGTAGTGGTTCAACGCACCTATAGACGCGCATTTTGAGCACATTTTTCTGCAGAGCAAAAACGGTTGAATATATTGCAAATATTGGTACCATTTGATAAGCTTAAAATGCCTTTTAATCGTTTCATCATTTTTAAAAAATCTAAAATTTTTCTATTATTTTTTTTGTGAGATTTGCGCCCCCTGTTGTGGATTTTTGGAACTATTTTAGGGATTCAAAATACATCAATTGTATTCATTTTTGATGCAGAATCGACTGGTAAAATCAGTTTTGCAGTATTCAACCGGTTTTTGCTCTACAGAAAAAGGAGTGAAAATTTTCAAAAAAAAAGAACGCCATTATTTTATTTACACTTTCAGAAAAATTATGATACCCGAAAAACAAATGTAGTGGCCTGGTCGCAAACGAACTCTAATGTATATGGGGGATTTCACGTCAAGTGAACCAACTTTTAAAATCGATGTCTTCCTATTGGATAGTAATTCAGACACAATTTTTCAACAAGATCGGTCAAGAACTCTCGGAGTAAGAGGGGGTCAAAATTTGACATTTTGGCCAAACATGTGATTTTTCTCATCCATGTAACTTATTACCATTCTTCTTAGCAAAATGTGTCCCAAATAGTTTAGATAGATATCTTTCGAAAAAAAAATATTAAAAAAAAAAATAAAACATTTTTAATATTTTTTTTCCTAAATCAAAAACTTTTTTTTTTCAAAATGGGCCCTTTTTTTCTTAAAAAACATGCAATTTTCGACTTCTTCTGCAAAATCAAAAACTTTGTTAACTTTTTTTTGCTCAACATTTTTCAGATATTTTCTTGAAGACCTACATATATAGACCTATATAGTCGCTTAGACACAATTTTTCAACAAGATCGGTCAAGAACTCTCGGAGTAAGAGGGGGTCAAAATTTGACATTTTGGCCAAACATGTGATTTTTCTCATCCATGTAACTTATTACCTATTCTTCTTAGCAAAATGTGTCCCAAATAGTTTAGATAGATATCTTTCGAAAAAAATTAAAAATTTTTAATATTTTTTTTCCTAAATCAAAAACTTTTTTGATTTTTTTCAAAATGGGCCCTTTTTTCTTAAAAAACATGCAATTTTTGACTTTTTCTGCAAAATCAAAAACTTTAACTTTTTTTTGCTCAAAAGAAAGCTCAGATATTTTCCTTGAAGACCTATATAGCGCTTAGTTGGATGCGAGTCTGATATCTATCAAAATAAATGTTTTGTAACTCAAAATATGCAATTTTTGCAAAATCTAACTTTTTTTTTTAAAATGGGCCCTTTTTTATTTTTTTGCTCAAAAGAAAGACCTATTAAGACCTATTTGGTTGCTTAGTGGGATGCGAGTGGGATATATAGCAAAATAAATGTTTTGTAACTCAAGATATACAATTTTTTATTTTTTTTTGCAAAATTGAATTTTTTTTCAAAATGGGCCTTCTTTTTAAAATTTTTTTTTTGCTCAGAATACATCGATTTTAAAAGTTGGTTCACTTGACGTGAAATCCCCCATATATAACACCTCAATATGTTCGATATTGTAATCTAGAGCTGATGACCTATGTAGGCAATGCTCATAATATATGTTTAGTCTTAATAATAAATAAACTGCATATTATGTGAAATTTTTTACTTACCTAAAACATTACTTTCTGAAAATGTATATTTTATATTTGTATCCATAGTTTTTGAAAAGCATGGATCTATAGTGGTGTCTGAATAAGAAGGCGGAGGAAGATTTACTCGTTCATCCTCAAATGGAACGGCTTTATTCTCATTTTTGGTTATATTCAGGCTATCAATTTCGTTTTGATGAATTACACCATGTTGGTACTGTTCCATTAACTTATATTGACTGTTAAGTTGTTGAAGTAACATTTCTTCTTGCGAATTTAAGTTATTTTGCTTCTGTTGTAAATATTGAAGCATTTGTAATTGCTGTTGTGTTAGAAAAAATGATGGTTGTGTAGGTGGATTTCCCGCTTGATTTTCGGTTGAATTACCATCCTTAATACGTTTTACTTGAAGAGTATTTGGGTATGGTGGTGGTGGACCTTGTACCTAAAAATAACAATACAAGTAAGTATTTTATATTCGGCTTAGGTATACCAATACCGATCGGGATTTCAAAATTAATCCCGTCATAATGGTTTCCAATATTTTAGTGATCAGGATCAGATCACTAAATTATTAACCCTTTCATACATTATATAGAATTAGTTGAGATAGAAAACTGAAAATTTCAGTGTAAGCAAATTTGAGGCTGCTAATTAAGAATATGAAGTCAAATTACAGGTAAATCGTCACACCTGCTTGCTAGGTGAGGTCAAATAAATTGGACGAAGTTTCTTAAAGGACATGCATCTCATAAATACATTTTAAAAAATTAATGTAATTAATTGCAATTAATACACAAATAGCTAAACTAATACTCAATTAATACTTACACATTTTTTTAGAGTTTAAAATAATGTAATTATCATTTTAAACTAGAACTGAATATTACCATGTCTAGCACATACTTATAGAACGGTAACGAACTTATGAAAATAACTTAATTTAACAAAAACCTATGAAAAATTAGATGTTTAAATCACATATATATACAATAGAGTGTCCCAAAAATTTTTTTTTTTGGAATTTTGGAACGCATACCCTCTAATTTTTGTATATAAATAAAACTATAGTTAAATATGAAATTTTGTCTTTCTATCATGATTGTAACCCGTGCCGACTTGCGATTTAGTTTTGTGGTGCATTTACAAGGGGAAAAAATGCAATTTTTACAGTTTTTTTTATAAAATTTTGCCATTAAATAATTACTTTTGCAATTTAATTTAAAAGAATCGATATGTGTACGTAATTGTCGTTCTAATAAGATATAAAACACAAAAATTGGTTAAAAAATGTTAAAGTTATTGAAAAATCGCCAGGCCACTAGAACATGATAGAAAGACAAAATTTCATATTTAACTATACTTTTAAATATATAAAAAAAATTAGAGGGTATTCGTTCCGAAATTCCAAAAAAAAAAATTTTTGGGACACTCTAATATACAATCTAGTAAACACTCTTTTCATAACGCTATTAACTGTACAAATCTATCCATTTGGGTCAACGCTACATGACTTTAAAAGAAAAAACCGAAATGTCCAATATATTGGACAAAATGTCTGAAAGGGTTAATATATTCTATTTTTAATAGAAAAAATATCAAAAGTTGCACTTCCTCTTATTAAAATTTCGTTTTCTAAAAAGAATGCGTTCAACAATGACGGCACCCATCTTGCGGAAAGCTTTCTCATTCCCAAGTGATCATTTAAAATTAAAACCACTGAAACATGTGAGATGTCTATAGCTTCCACAATCTCTCGCACTTTAAATCTCCGATCGGCCAACACCATATCGTAATTTTTTTAATTGTTTCGTTTGTAAAGACCTCAACTGTGCGCCACTTTTTTTACCATTGAAATTGATGGTGTAGAGTATTAATCAAGCTTAGCATTGGTTTGAGTGATGGTTTTTTTTTCCGCAAAAAAATAATGCTTAATGTTCGAACGAAATTCACTTTTTCTGCTTAAGTCACGCGGTAATCTATGACTGTCAAAAACAAACTGAATGGTGCAGAGAACGGTCGTATAAATAAACCTTTCCACGGGAGTGCCGCTCTGAACTAAACGCTCATTTCAGTGATTCAGTTAAAAATTTGTACTGCAACTATATATCACATAATAAATAGGAAAATGCTTGTTGTTTTTGTAATTGTTAAGCAGTTGTGCTACTAACTTTTAACTAAATATTTACTTCAGAGCATCGGAACTCTAGTATCCTAATTAGACTTAAACATGCACTAAATTTGGGCATGTTCGTGCATGTGTTTGTGAATTGGCAAAAATAATATGAATAATATGAAAAATGCAATCAATTTAAAAATTATTTAAATTTTTACTTTTATTTTCATACATTGCTTTGTGTACTTACCGAAATTTTTCCTATGTGTCTTTTAGAAGAATTAGATGACTGCTGAAGTTGTTGCTGTTGTTGGCGGGAACTCATTTCTAATGAAATAGGTAAATTCCAAGCTTCTTCAATTGAACAGAGTTGTCTTCTTTTTGAAGTAATACTTGGCATAGGTGCCTGAACTAATTGTGACTCCAAGAATTTTATACGTTGTTCCAATCCTTTATTAATACATAGTTGGTCTGAAGTATTATAACTTTCAGAAACATAAAGAGTCTTTTCTAAATCCTAAATAGAAACGGATTCGTATAAAACATATTAATATCTATTATAAAAAAAAAACAAATAATTAAAAAATTAACTGTGTTAAAAAACATGTACTGATTATAAACATTTTTATTTTAAAATGTATAATGAAGCTATGACTAATTATGGACCGATCGCCATAAAATTAGTTATCATATCTTCTGTATATGGGCAATTCCATATCATCGTACGTGACATTTGTACGCCTATAGAGTGGAATAGATTTTGTAAAAATAAGAGTATCTGCAAAATAACTTGGTATTGGTGTTTTTTTTTTTAAAAAAGAGAAGTAACACTCAGGCAATTAATATGCCTATATATAGTTGTGTTACTTTCTTTGGAAAGGGGATAGAGTGTATTTTACGTTTGTACCTTTTATAGTAAAAGAAACGATTTGTTTATTTGTAGTAAATTAATATTTATTTGTACTTTGTCACAAGGTAATTGTATCGAAGTTAACTGCATACAGAAAAGTTACACGTGAAGATAACCTTACAATGCATTTTTAGAGTGTGCCCAATGCGAATAACTAGGAGATTTCAATACACAACATTCCTGCGCCTCAAGGAGAGAACCGCATCCGTTGTCTCCGAACTCTAGTTGATTTCCTCAAAAGCTGATATGGTCGCGAACTCGTAGTTCTACCAGATGGCGATGGCTGCATTCAAGCACTGGATGGGGTTGGTGTTACAAGATCATTTGGCTGGTATTCCTGTGTGTTCGATGGCGGTAATGATTTTGTAACCGAACTGTGTGGCGGCGGCGTTATTGGAACAGTAGGTGAAGGCGTATAAGTATTTGATGGTCGTGGTGGTGTATTTCTCTCTACGTATTTACTTTGAGTTGATCCAGAAGGCGGCCTTGCTGGACTTTTTCTTGCCAATGAGACCTTTTCTTCAGTAGAGGAAGTATCTTTGTGTAATTGTATGTGAAATATTGCGAGGAAAAACTAAATCGAGTCTTGTGCGAGGAGACCGTCTCCAAAAAAGTTGTGCAGGTGATTGGCCTGTTGTTGAATGCGGGGCTCGTCTGTATTGACGAAAAAACTCATTTATGTTTTCCTTAAGTGACGATTCTGTTGTTTCCATGGCCTTAAGTGCATTTTTTTATTGTTTGAACTGATCGTTCGGCCTGTCCGTTTGTTGCTGGGTAATAAGGGGCCGTCAGCTTATGAAAATGTACACCGACTTTATCTAAAAAATCTTTGAATTCTTGTGAGGTGAAATTTGTGCCATTATCTGAAACGAGTGTGAGTGGCACACCATACGCTGCAAATTTCTATATGCATCGGAAACTATAAGAAGCATCGTACCTGCTACTGGTCCGGCGTAGTCAATGTGGACTCTTTCCCATGGGCTCTTGGGATACTGCCAGTGGTGGTCTTTGCATTTAGGAGGGTTGTGTGAGTTTTTTGAACAGTTTTCGCAGCTGAGAGCCATATTGTCTATATCGGCGTCTATACCTGGCCAGTATACAAATGAACGAGCTAAGCCCTTCATTTTTACAATGCCCAAGTGGCCCGCATGTAAGTCTTTTAGAATTCTCTTTCGAAGTGATTCGGGAATGACCACACGATGCTCGAATAATAAGCACCCATCCATGAGTTTATAATTACTTACTGGTGATTTACATCCCAGTCTCTGTATGTTTTTACCCGCCTCTAAATGTTTTACGATCGTTCCAGGTAGTCATCAACTAAGCTCTCTTTCGCTATTTTCTTTGATCTAACCGGTAGCTGCAGAATTTGTTTAACTATAACCTCGTCAAACTCATCATGGATCCAAAACTCATTGCCTACAGAACAATTGACTTGGTTTATTTCTTCTCTTATGATGGTGCGAGATCAAAAATTAGCATTAGCATTACCTTTTGTTGGTTTAAATATTACATCGAAATCGAAGTTTGATAGGAAATCAGCATAGTTCGCCATTCGACAGATGCACAGTATCGGGAGCGACTAATGTGGGTGCAGAATTTGCGCCAATGGTTTATGATCCGTTATGAGAGTCCAGTGACGTGCGTACAAATAAAGGAAAAACTTTTACACAGCCCAAATTATAGCCAAATGTTAGCGCTCGGCTGGCATATGTTATTGGTCTTTCCTGACCGTTTTCCAAACGATCTGACAGAACGGCGCCGAGTCCCACTTTAATAGCATCAGTTGCTAAAAGCAACGGCAGATTTGGGTTGTATGGCATTAGTACCTCGGATGAAATAAGAGCATCTTTGATGTCTTCGTATGCTTTACTGGCCTTAGGCGTCCATTGAAATGGTTCCCTCTTAAGCATTTATCGATGTGGGATTGGAGCCTCCTTAACCGCTCTAATGTGAGAATCTGATTTATGAATTCCGTTGGAATCAATCTTATGCCCCAAGAATTCCACCGAGGGGGCAGCAAATATACACTTTTCCTTGAGGCGCAACCCATGTTGCTTGAGTCTATCCAAAGTATTCTGAAGTGCAAGTAAGAGTTTTTCAAAATCGAAGAAGCTGCAAACGTTGCTTAATCCGAGTAATATAATTTTCATACGTCGTTGCCAAATGGCCGGGATGTTTGCTGCGCCGTATACAGCTCTGGTTGGCCTAATGAGCCCATGTGTGGGTGTATTTAATGTAAGCGCATGAGCGAATTCTTCATCGTAAGGTGAGAGTATGCGTCGGTTATATCTAAATGACAAAAGAATTTTGAATCAAGCATTTGATTTAGTAACATTTCAGCTTTAGGAATTGGGTTCTCGTCGATTATCATTCGGGGGTTAAGGGTAGGTTTATAGTTACCTGTGATACGTATTTTACCATTCTTTTTTGCCACTACATGGGTTGGTGACGCCCATTTGGAGTAGTCCACTTTTTTTATAGAGTCCTGATGCAATTTTCGCGTCTATTTATGCAGCGTCTAAATGACTTAGTGCCAAGGGAAGTTCTCTGGCCTTGGTGAAATCGGTTTCGCATCCGGTTTGAGGTGGAGTTTTGCAGGGGGACCCACTAATGTGCCAGCCCTCTCGCTAAACATATCCTGGTATTTGGCCAATACGTTTTGCAAGTTCTGTTGTTGAGTCACATTAAGTGAAGGAGATGCCATTTTAATGGAATTGACTCGATTTGAAGTTGAGAATAGTTCTGACCAATTAATTTCATTGACAAAATGGGAGATCCACTCTCTCCCAAACAAAGGTTCGTATTCCCCATCCATGACATAAAGGTTTAATTTCTTAACGGTTTGACCCAACATCACATATACAGGTATACGACCCAAACAAGGAATTGGATGACCAGTGCAACTGGAAAATATCCTTTGAGTTTTACGGATGCCATTGTGTTTAATATTCTGTATGTGTTTTTTGCCTACTATCCCACACGGTGCACCATTTATGTATGCGGTTATTTTCTTTTTTGTATCTTTGCTATTCACAATATTAATAATTTCATGTTCATATAATCGTAGTCGCTGTCCAAGGCTCATCTACAATCTGGTTAGTCTTCGATTTGCAGACTTTGGAAATGTGTCCCTTCCTGCCACAGGAATAGCATGTCGAATCCCGAAATTTGCATTGCGTTCGTAGGTGTTTTCCCCACATCCGTGACACGTGGTCTTGATAGTTTTATCGTTTCCATATCTCGTTTGGTTACGGGTCGAATTTATAGGAACCGGTTTATTTTTCTTTTGTACTGGAACATAACCTAGCATATTTGTTTGCTCTGGCACTTTTTCAGGTGAAAT
Organism: Calliphora vicina; assembly: GCF_958450345.1. NCBI lineage: Eukaryota > Metazoa > Arthropoda > Insecta > Diptera > Calliphoridae > Calliphora > Calliphora vicina. Next base: position 81,438,666 of record NC_088781.1, on the reverse strand, counting down.
TTTAACAGAGGAAGTTTGATGTGTTGCTTCCAGTGCGTGCGCGATTTCATACGCATCCTTAAAAGTACACGGGTTTTTTGAAATTATTTCATAGCACGACATTCGTGACTCGATACCACAAATTAACTGCTCAATTAGCATACGGTCAATAAATTCACCATAATCACAATAGACTGCAGTTTGTCTCAAACGAAGTACAAAGTTTGCAACAGATTCCCCTTTATTTTGTGTCAGTTGTCGAAATTTTACACTCTCTGCGTATTTATTTTTCTTCTTATCAAAATGTCCAATTAATATTTTTTTTTCATTACATCATAAGAACAGCACTCTGGTTCCTTTGGATGAATAAATCTATTGGCTTCGTTTATATGCGCCCCCATATGTACTCGTGCATAGCTACAGTAGTCTGCCTCAGTAACTAATACTAATTTACTCAACTTGAGTGCCAAATCGAAACGCCCAAAATAATTTTCAACCGACGTCATTTGAGTTTTATTGTATTCTGCAATGCAGAAAGGAGGAGGTCGCGGTGACATATTATCAGAAGATGCATTTTCATCTGGAGGTTGATGCTGCTGTGACACTGCAGAGACGGCTGCCTGTGTTGCTTGTGCTACAGCCACTTTTAAGGCATCTGCAAATATAGAAGTAATTTGTTTGGTCTCTTCTTCACTCAGTGGAATCTTCTATCCCACTTCTGACACCACTTTTACGTTTGTGCCTTTTATAATAAAAGAAACGATTTGTTTATTTGTAGTAAATTAATATTTATTTGCACTTTGTTACTAGGTAATTGTATCGAAGTTAACTGCATACAGAAAAGTTACACGTGAAGATAACCTAACAATGCATTTTTAGAGTGTTGCAAATGAGTGCGAATAACTAGGCGGTTTCAATACACAACAGTGTAGAAGAAAAGGTGGTGAAAGGAGGAGAAAAGCTTTTAATTGACAACTCTTCAATTGCGCGTTATGTTTGTTATTAGAACAGGTTGCAGCGGTGTGGTGAGATGGCGTATTAGTCTGGTGATGAGATGGCGTATTAGTCAAGCCAAGGCCACACATACCATATCAGGCTTAATGATCATACGCGCTAACCAATTAAGTTACAGCACCCTCGAATGTTCCATTCAGGGGTACTATATTTTATAATAACAAAAAGTTCCTTCGAAACATTGTTGTGACATAAAACGGAAGACATTTTGAGGTACATGTAGAAATATGCGAAAATTTTCGAATCGTGAGAGTTATGTTTTCTTTTAATTTTTTATACTAATTCGTCATATTTAATTCTTTACAATTCCTCATATTTAAATAAAAACCACCTTTGGATGATTTTAAAACAAATAAAATTCGTACGTGACAGATTTTTCTCTTATAATAAAACACTATATATTCTTTAAATATGTGTATACAAAAGCAAAAAAAAAGTAATATAAAATATACATTCGGTTTCAATAAACAGTTTGATAATAGGAAATAAACAATCAGAGTCAAATTCATTTCATACTATATGCTAATTAGAAGCTTAGTTTTAACCGCAAGTTTAGCCTAAAACATGCCAATTAAATTAAATTAAATTTTTTTTTTCATCATTTATTTCTTGTATCTTCATTATTTAATGAACTAACAATAAGTGGTTCAAATCTTATATCTAATATTATTATTTAATTAGTCCAGCCAGTGCCGGACGAAAAAATTTTGTATTCATGGTTGTTTTGGTTAAATTGGCATTTTTCCTTCTGGATTAGGTCTGCTGTGTCCCTCCTTCTTAATCGAGTGTGGCCACGGTTATCTAATATGTTGCGGGCCAGCGGTTTTGGGTGAAGTTCAAGTTTTTTTAAATATTTTTGTACGTTTTTAGAGATTTCAGTTTTTACAATGGGCACGTTTAGATCTTTGTGTATATTCGCGTTTTTGATATACCAGGGAGCAACTGTGATCATTCTTAGAAACTTGTTTTGGCGTCTTTGGATCTTTTCTACATTTGACGCTGAGGCCGTGCCCCATAACTGTATGCCATAACACCATATCGGTTTTATGATCATGTTATAAAGTAGAAGTTTACAATCTAAACTAAGCGTGGAGTTTCTGCCAATAAGCCAATTAATTTGAATTGATTTCAATTTCATTTGAGTCAACTTTGCATCTATATGACTTTTCCATGTAAGGCGACGATCGAGATGTATTCCGAGGTATTTCACTTCCGATTGTTGAATTATTGTTTGGTTATTGATATGAATAGGGGGCATGATTCTCTACGCAATGTAAATGTAATGTGTGTACATTTTTGCTCGTTGACTTTAATTTTCCATTGTTTTAACCATTTTTCTAATTCAAATATGTGGTTTTGTAAGTAACGAGACGCTTCTTGAGGGTTTTCATGAATGCTTAGAATAGCAGTATCATCAGCAAATGTTGATGTATAAGTGCGATTGTTAGTTGGCATATCAGACGAATACATCAAATATAAAAAAGGTCCCAGGATACTGCCTTGGGGGACTCCAGCTTCGATGGGTTGTACAGTACTTAAAAAGTTTCCCTCTTTAACCTTAAATGTTCGACCAGTTAAATAGCTTTCCAACAGCTTATGTGTGTTTGCCGGTAAATTTTGACTCAATTTGTATATTAATCCAGCATGCCATACCTTATCAAACGCTTGAGATATGTCGATGAGGAGTGCAGAACAGTATTTCTTTTCTTCAAACGCTTTTCTCACCATATTTACAAGTCTATGGGTTTGTTTGATAGTACTGTGTTTTCTTCTAAATCCAAATTGATGATTCGGAATACAATTGTTTTCAGTTAACATCGGGTACAACTTGTTCATAAGTATCTTCTCAAATAGCTTTGAGAAGATCACACTTTTGTGTGATCTTTTCCCGGCTTGGGTATCATGGCAACCAGTGAAACCTTCCATTCTGGAGGATAATATTCAAGTCGTAATATAGCATTAAAAATAAAAAGAATTATTTTTATTGCTATCCGGGGTAGCTCCATAAGCATCTTGTTGCTGATCTTGTCCATACCAGGCGCTTTCTTAGGATTTAAATCAGCAATAGCATTTTCGATCTCTCGAATCTCAAAACGTAGGGGTACGGCTGCTCCAAAATAGGGTGCAACAGGTGGCAACTCAATTGCTTCGTTTGATGTGTTCGGTGTAAATAATTTTTTTAAATGATTAACAAACAGGTTCCCTTTTTCAGTATCATTTCTTGCCCAACCACCACTTGAATTTCGCAAGGGGGACTTACATATAACGGGTCTTTTAAGATTTTTTGTTGCTCGCCATAGTGAGTAATCCGATTGCGGGGTTGCGTCCAGGCTTTCTAAATATTTATTCAATGATTCCATTTTTCGAAATTCCAAGAGCTTTTTAAGTCTTTTTATACAATCTTTAAGCTTCGATTTTAGTTGGGGGGATCTGTGCAATTGCCACTCTCTTCGAAATCTTCTTTTTTCATTTAAGAGCCGTTCGACATCTGCAGAATAAATTCAATTATATCTGAATTGTCGGGGGGTTTGGGTAGCATGTTGAGCAGCCAGTTTGGGCTTTTTATCGAAATTGATAAGAGAGTGATCGATGTTTTCTAGTGTTCTTAGCGGTGTGTACTGAGGTATTTTTTATATTTGAGCCAGTTTATTCTTGTGCCTGCCATCGCTAAATTACCAGCCGGGGATACAATTTCTAGGGGGCTCAATAAAGTAATAATTGTGGGTGAGTGATCTGAAAATAGTTCCAGCGAGGATTCAATTTGAATCATTTCTCTAGGGATATTTTTCATCACGCTAAAATCAATAACATCCGGTATTTTTCGTGGGTCAGTAGGCCAGTAAGTAGGTTGGCCGCTCGATCCCCATAATGTGTGCTTAGCATTATAATCGCCAGCAGCCAGGAAACGGGGGCCTAGTGATTTAAAAAATCTATTATATTGACTTTCTGTAATTGAGAATCTTGGGGGTGTGTATATCGATGAAATCACTAAGTTTCGATGAAAATCTTCAAGACAGATTGTAGTAGCTTGAAGATAATCTTCGCAAAAATCACACATTAAATAGTGTTTTATTCGAGCTTTTATTAAAATTGCCGAGCCTCCGCATGCTCTACCTCTGGGATCTTTGGTGTCATATATTACATATCCATTTATTCGAAAGGAACTTCTGGACGTCAAATGAGTTTCAGAAACCAGCATTACATCAATTTGTTGGTTTCTTAAAAAATATTCGAGTTCGTTTTTGTGTTGGCGTATGCCGTTTGCGTTCCAAAAACATATTCTTAGGCAGTTCATGGTCTGTTAAGCACAGCCTGCAATAACATTGATTGCATCTTAAGCATTTCTTGCATCATGTTACTCATTGAGTTTGTAAAGTTATTTACCGATTGCACAAGAGTTTCTATTGTAGATTCTAAACGGGTAAAATTGAAAATTGGCGTTTGCTCTCTTACCTCTGGTTTCATATTTTCGTTTTGGAGTTGACGGACTTGCGTCTGAGTTTGGTTGTTTCTAAGTACATTTGCATATGTTACTTTGTTGTCATATGCCTGTTGCAACGGGGGGTAGTTCAAATTGATGTTATTTAATGGCTGAGCGGGGAAAATCTTTGGTTTCTGGCTTTGTGATTTTTTAACAATTGAGTAGACAGGACAACCCCTGTAGTTTGCTGTGTGGTTACCTCCGCAATTGCTGCATTTTTTTTATTTTAGGATCATCTTTAGATTTGTTACATTGGGATGTGTTATGCAACTCCCCGCAAATGACATATACTGGTGGCAATTTGCAATATGCCTTGGTGTGTTTCTTGGCAATTCATACATTGGACGGGGCCAAATCGTTTGTGTGGTTCTTCTACCGTAATTTTACGATGCAATAAGTACTTCAGGTTATATATGGGATGTGTTTCATTTTTTTCAGGTTTATGTCACCGGGTTCAAGTTCAACACGGAACAGTGGTTGCGGTTTTTTTTTCGCGATTTCTAATATTTATCACATTTTTTGTCTTAAAGCCTTTATCTTCTAAGCTTCTTTATTTCGAGTGGTTCAACATTAGAGTCAATACCCTTTATTACAACTTGTATTCACTATTGACCTGTATTTTAGTTTCATGAATCGTGCCTTTCTTGATTGGGATTACGTAAAAAGAGTTCTCTCCTATTAATGAGATCAGGCTCTGAACCAGTGGATTCGAATTATTTTCTCTCAAGTAAATGGGGGGTGGTTTTGTAGAGTGGATTTTATTTACTGGTTCATTAGTTTCACATTCCAGAATAGAAAAACGATTTTCATTGTTTAGTCCAGTCATGCCCAAGCCCTATACTCTTGGTACTCTTTTGTTTTTGTAGTTGCTCTTAGTTATAGGCTGTGTGTTTTGTATACTCACTAGAGCACACAGCACTAGCAATACAAAATACACAAACAACTTTGTCTTTTTATTTTTTTTGTCGTTCTTCACTGAACACACGCATGTTGAAAGCAACAACACTTTCGTATGCTTTGCTGGTAAACATTGACGACTACGATCATCCATGTAGATTTTGTTTTTGTTTATCCTATGATATTTTAAAAATGTGTGTGTTGAAAGTGAGTTTTTTTTCTTTTTTCTTTGTATCCCTGTCGGACTTTTATGAGCTGACTCAAAATCAAGTTGACTTATTGCTAACTCATTTACAACTAACTTCTGAAGTAACTCAATATTGATGCAGAGATGAGCTATTTGTTTTTTAAAACATCTGACTTCTTCTCGATAAGTATTCAACTAACTTTTGACTCCCTCAAAGCTGATGCAGAAATCAACAAACATTAAAGAGAGTAGCGAGATTAAATAGCAACATAACCAGGCCTGCCAGATTTGCCGATTTATCGGCATTTTGCCGATTTTATACCTTAAAAATAGCAAAGTGCCGATTTCGCGATTTTTGTTCCAAAAATGCCGATTTTTTACCTAATTCTAAAAACTTGGTTACTTTATATATTTTGAATATTTTCGCAACTCTAAATACTTCAACAAAACTAACTTTTTTAAGTAGAAATTTATAACCGATTATGGCCAATAGGCTAGGTTGTTGAAAATAAATAATAATAAAAAAAAAATACTATTTGCAAAATATGTATGTTATTTTGTTAGATAGTGAAAAGGAAATAACAATTTTAAATCTTTAAATATGATTAATCTTCAATTTATTATGGAAGGAAAATATAAATATATGATGATTTTGAAATTAATTTACCAACGTTTTGAAAAACAGTTTGTGGACAAAAGCGTGGCGGTAAAACATCTGCATTCCCATTGTTAGAAAAATTTATTCAACAAATAATGATACTGCCACATTCTTCTGTGAATGTTAAACGTATTTAAGTATTAATAAAACTAAATGTCCATGTTCCCTTGTAACCGTACCTTTAGAAGGTGTTCTATTCTAAAGATTTTTTAAAATATAAAAATTCAAATTGTTTTGATATAGATATTAAGAAAGATATTTTAAACTTGACAAACTCAAGCATGTATTCTTAAAAATGTAAAACCAATTTTCATTTCATCATTATTTTTACTTAAATATTTAACTAAAAAACTTGAACATATCTCATATAATTAAAGTATATATTTACTATATATGTATGTACATTACGCCGGCTCGAATTGTATCGACGATTAAAAAGTAAAAAATCGTATAGCAGAAACACAATCTCCGGAAAATTCTAAGAATGTTTCCTCAAGAAACCATAGGTCTAAAATCGAATCCTATCTTGCGCATTTCGTCTATTATCCAATAAAAATACATTAAAAAAAATAATACTGAAATATCATTGGATAAAAGACGAAATGTGTAAGATATGATTTGATTTTAGACCTGTGGTTTCTTGGGGAAAATTTCATAGAATTTTCCGTAGAATGCGTTTCTGCTATACGATTTTTGGTGAAAAAAATCACCCACCCTAATGTACATATGTATGTATAAATAAAAATTAAAAATAATGAAAATTTAGACATAAAATTTTATCTTTGTATAACATAACATTAATATGTTGATTGCTGAATTGATTTCATTTGTTTTGATATATATTTTTTTTAATAAAAATGTTTGATTTCATACATTTATAACAAGTGTTTTTTTAATTGCCGATAATTTGCCGATTTTTTAAATCTATATGCCGATAAATGCCGATTTTTTTTTGATAAAGTTGCCGATTTTCCTTCAAAATTATCTGGCACCCCTGAACATAACTGCAAAATTGTGCATAGATGAGCTATTTTATTATAACAACTGACTTCATCTCGATAAGTATTAAGCTAACTTTTGACTCACTCAAAGCTGATGCAGAAATAAACAAGCATTAAAGAGAGTAAAAAGCAAATAAGAAAAAATAAGTTCTATATTTTTTTCTTCATGATCATGACAGTTAAAACTGTATATATTTGTTTTGTTTATATTTTTAATCAGTTTGTCTAGAAATTTGAGGAGGACCACATACGCAAACGGTTTAAAAATGTCGCTTTTTATTAATTTCAGCACATTTCTAATTACTTTGTCTGGTTTCTTCTACATTATCTCGAACTGCATCTATTAAATTATACGATAAGTAGAAAATTAACGTAGTCACTCGAAAGTAATATATAAAAAGAAGTGTACACTTTGATGTTAACACTAACTGCGGAAACGGATTGACCGATTTCAACCAAAATTTCTGGGTACTTAGATTTTTCTATATATTCAGCAAAAAATTTAAAACCAACCAAATTAATATTAAAATATAAAATAAAACAATGATAAAAAAAAAATTCAGCTAACCACAAGCTAGCTCATTGTGAGTTAGCTTGTGGTTAGCTGAAACTTATGTAGAATGACTTATTTAAATTAACTATAAGTTAACTTGTAAAACCTAATCATTAATTAGTCAGTTCATAGCTAACTTATAGTGCCCTCATACTTTATGTGCCACAAGCTAACTCATAATGAGTTAGCTTGTGGTTAGCTGAAACTTATGCATAGTGAGTGAGTACTGACTCGCTGTGATGACACTACATGGAAAAACTGAATAGGGATTTACAAGGGAAATGAGCTAGTTTTTTAGTCACCTGTGACTCATTTCTGATTGACCATTAGTTAGTTTTAAGTTAACTCAAAGTCCGACTGGGATGAATTGGTTTTAGCAACAACAAATATTGAATAAAAAGTAGCTTTTCTTTAAATGTATTGGAGTTTACTCTTCCATAAGGAACTTGTGGGCACCCCTGGTTTAGTCTATCAGGTTTACTATCCTTATATAATTTGGCCAAGGGTGCCGCTTTCGAGGACTTGGGACTTTGTGCCCAACCTGTATTTGGGATTTATTATCATTATTTAATGGTTGACTAATCTTGGGTATAGCGCCGCTTAATGGGTTAATTTAATTTGTAGTTAGTGTGGTGGATTTCGTATCTGAAGCTGATATAGCTAGCATACTTTCAGGCATAGATAAAATATTTTTATTTTCTGATTGAATTGAATTTTCTTTTGTTTAGTTGTTGTCAATGCGGGGGAACAAGAACGAGCGCGGTTAACAGGTTTGGCGGTTAAAAACAAGTTGTCATCTATTCTTCTGTTTGTTTTGTTTATATTTTTTCCGTCTACATTAACTGTAACGTATGCATTTCTGCCGTTTACACTTAACCTTCGCTTACTGTTTTCGTTGAAGAGACACATTTAAGAGTATTTGTAATTACTTTCGTTAACACAAAAAAGGTTCAAAAAAAAAAATATAAAGAATTTTTTTTACTTATTTGTCTTTTAGTTGTTGTTTTGATTTTTTTATTTAATAATATTATTAAAATAAAAGCGTCCTTTCGCGTAAATAATAAACAGGTGATATTTATATTGTTAAGAAATTGTACTTGAATTCAAATATAACGATTTTAACGGCTGATTTAAAAGTAGCATAATGCTTTCAAGTAACAGTGCTGTAAAACTGTAACATATCTGTGGGCATTGTTAAATAAAAGCTTTCAGTTGATTTGATTGTAAGTTGGCAACGCTGTATTCGAGTTCGAATAATCAGTTAAAGAACATTGTAGAAAGTACACCACAGATGGCGTATGATCTAGAATATTCGAACTTTGACAGTTAAAGAGCTTTCTAGATGGTAATGCAGTGTTATAAATAGTGGCAGAGGTTGCAGTCGTTAGTGAGTTTATCAGAGACGCTGTTCGAATAAACATCAACTTAGTGCCTTAAAGTGTGTTGTGTTTTTTCAAGTAAATTCGTGTACATTATAAATTGTGTCTGTAATTCTGAGAATTTATAAACGTGTATAAAAAAAACATTGAGTGGCTATTTAATTCTGTTGTGGTTGTACATTTTAAAGAAATAAATAGTTGTTACAATTTTCAAACTACTAAACGGCTTTTATTTGCAATCAAAAGTATCCGGTTTATTTAAAGGAAATAAACCAGCGTTTTGAAAAGGTTAAAACGTAACAATTGGTGTCAGAAGTGGGATTGCAAATTAATAAGCATGAAGTTTGAGGAACTAAAAGTTGAACAACTCAAGAAAGAATTGAGTAAGTTGGAGCTACCAACAGCAGGTAACAAGGCAGAATTGCAGAAGAAGCTGATAGACGAATTCAAGCGGCGTGATATTGACATCGGTGCTTACGAATTCGAGTATAAGGAAGAAATAGAAGTTTCTACACGTTCAACAACAGCAGCATAGATTTAAGCACAATGTTTGCTCTATGATGGAAAAATTCAAAGAAACAAATGAAACTTCTAAAGTAAACAACGAGAAACTTCTTGCTGAAGTTAAAGAAGAAAATAAAATAATGGAAATGAAATTTCAAGAAACATCTAGAGTCAACAATGAGAAACTTCTTGCCGACAATGAGAAACTTCGTTCTGAGGTTAAAGCTGAAGTCAAAGAAACTATTAAACACTTAGCGGAAATGGAAGCGAAACTTCAAGAATCTTCTAGAGTAACAGATGAGAAAATTCAGGAAATGTCTGAGGTTATTAACTGCAGAGTGAATGTCATTGATAAAAAGGTTTCGGACTTAGAAACAAAAGTGAATAATGTTCAATGTCAAGAAGGAGCAGTTATTAACAACAGAATGGATGAAATTGACAAAAAGGTGTCCGACTTGGTAACAAAAGTGAATAGTCATCAGTATCAAGAAGGAGCGGTACGAATTATTCCAGAATCCTCTAGTAGAATAAAGGCCCCTAGTTTTGATGGCACTACACCATTTAATGTGTTCAAATTCCAGTTTGATACAGTTGCCATTAGAAACATGTGGAACAATGAAGAAAAAGCTATAGCGTGCCAGCAAGCAACAGAAATTGTTATGATGACATAATGGATGCGCTACAACGTAAGTATGGTGCCGAACATAAAAAAGAATTATACCGAATGGAATTGCGTGGTAGAGTGCAGAAACCCAATGAGACGCTACAAGATTTTGCGTTGGAAATCGAGCGTTTGCTACAGCTTACTTATCCAGGGGAGAACAACCCATTTTTCTATCAAGATAGAGGCATTCGTCAATGGCATTCGCGATCCTGAAATAAAACATGCGGTTTGTGCTACACCTAAACCATCATTTGCTGAAACAGTCTCATTTGCACTGGCGCAAGAAACGACGAAAATAATTTCAAAGCCGCAAATATGCAAGGTGCGCAATATCGAGGTTGTTGCTGAAGACGATAGAAATATAGTCGATGAATTAAAAATGGTCTTGGAGGCGTTTAATGATAAGCATAGCAAAGCCAGAGTAAAATGTTATAATTGCGGTAAATCTGGTCATATTCAACGAAACTGCAAAGCACCGAGAAAACGAACCAGATCTGTTTCGCCTCCAAGAAACAACCAGCCGTCAAATCATCAATCGTCACAAGAATCACCTTTAAACTAAAACGAGCTAGCACTATGGGGCAAGAGCTAGCTCCCACATCTGAGGGCCCCACAATCTCCATATCAGTAATGTAGCAGAAAAATAGCAATCTTACGGCTAGTGGATACATCAACGGCATTTTTACTATAGACACAGGAGCGTCGTAGTCCATAGTCAAGCCCGATTTAGTCAAAAACACAATTGAACCATTACGTGGGGTAAGTCTGCGCACAGCTACTGGGGAGCCAGCCACTGTCTATGGTAAAGTAAATGTGAAAGTAACCATTGCCAATGTTAGCGTCAATCATGTATTTATTGTTGCCGATATTGTGGACAAAGTAATCATTGGTGCTGATTTCATGATTACTCACGGCATTACTTTGGATATGGGACAAAAAGTTATGATTTGGCGAAATGTGGAAATACCCCTTGACGTCGGATATGAAAATAGGACTCAAGTAAGAAAGCTAGTTACCGTCGAGCATCAGAGACTACCACCACAGTCAGAAACTTTAGTATGGGCCTGTATGGAGGGAGATTGTGAGGACAACAGTTTGTGAGTGGTAGAACCAGCAGAAATAAAAAGTGATCTTATAACAGCAAAAGCCCTCGTTAAACACTGCAACAACAAAATAGTTCCTGTAAGAGTGCTTAACCTGTCCAGCTCTGTAAAAGTCGTTAAGCCAAATTCCGAAATAGGTCGATGCACTTCAGCAGAGGCAGTAATCAATTGCGAGAAAAACCCGGAACATGCCAATAAATCCACCAAGGAACACGAGCTACTAGCGGAATATGTGGGGAAATGGGTAGGAGGATTAGCGCCGCCCGATAGAAATAAGGCCAAACAGCTTCTGAAGAAACATACCTCGGTCTTCGCCTTAAAAATTCAAAGCCAAGGTAGAACGGCAATTGTAAAGCATCAAATAAATACTGGCGAAGCGAGGCCCATAAAGCAGGCGCCCAGAAGTATTCCTCTAGCAAAACGAAGTGAGGTGAAGGAGTTGGTTAACGAAATGGAGCGAGATGGAGTAATCGAACCATCTTCAAGTCCTTGGAGCTCGCCTGTTGTGTTAGTTAAAAAGAAAGACGGCAGCACCCGCTACCAAGAATTGACGACACCCTGGACACATTAGCTGGAACAAAATGGTTCTCCACATTGGACTTGCAAAGTGGTTATTGGCAGGTAGAGATTGCAGAAAAAGACAAAGAGAAAACTGCGTTTAGTGCTAGTGATGGATTATGGCAGTCCGAGAAATCTTCACGAATTGCGCAGTTTTCTAGGCCTTTGCACGTACTACCGACGATTTGTACCGAATTTTGCCAGTGTTGCCGCAAGCCTACATGAGCTAACGCAGAAGTCGCGAGCGTTCCTGTGGAGTGAATCTCAAGAACAGGCATTCCTTCAGTTAAAGGAATTGTTGTGTACAGCCCCAATTTTGGCATAATCCATCCCAGGGGCGAAGTTTGTGCTAGACAGCGATGCGAGTGGATACGGAATAGGCGGTGTGCTTTCGCAGGTGATCAACGGGACGGAAAAGGTCATAGGCTACTACAGCCGAATACTTTCCAAGCCTGAGAGAAATTACTGCGTAACGCGACGTGAACTCCTGGCAGTATTGGAGTGTGTGAAGCATTTCCACAAGTATTTGTATGGTCAGCACTTCCAACTGAGAACCGATCATTCTGCCCTCAGGTGGTTGTTGCAATTTAAACAACCTGAAGGGCAACTGGCTCGTTGGATTGAGCGGCTTCAGAGCTATGACTTTAGCATCGAGCACCGGAAGGGTTTGAAACACGGCAATGCGGACGCGCTCTCAAGACGGCCTTGCAACGTGGAATGCAAGCATTGCGCAAAAGCCGAGAGAAAGGAATGTGTCATTGACGTTCGACTAATGCATATAGAGTCCAGTGCAGATTGGTCTGTATCGCAGAGAAATGACCCCATACTGTCAAAAATAATATCGGCAAAAGAAGAAGGCAGAAGGCCAGCCCGCAATGAAATATCGGCCGAAAGTCCACTGATGAAATCGTATTGGGCCCTATGGAATAGTCTACAATTGTTAAATGGCTTCTTATACCGCATATGGGAAAGTGCTGACGGTAAAACAGTGACAAATCTAATTGTTGTACCATCCTCTAAAATAAACGAAGTAATGAAAGAGTTTCATGGCGGTACCAGTGGTGGTCATCTTGGTGTGACAAAAACCTTAGAGAAGCTAAAACAACGTTTTTATTGGGTGGGTTGTCAGCAAGCAGTAGCCGATTGGGTAGCCAATTGTCCACAATGCATAGCAGCGAAGGGCCCAGTAAGAAGAAGTCGTGGACAACTTCAGCAGTATAACTCAGGTGCGCCATTCGAGCGGATTGCGATGGATGTAGCAGGCCCTCTCCCTGTCAGTGATGCTGGAAACCGTTACGTTCTAGTGGTTATGGATTATTTCAGCAAATGGCCAGAGGTATATGCAATACCCAATCAGGAAGCTAAAACGGTTATAAGCGTATTTGTGAACAACTGGGTGTCGCTATGGTGTTCCACTGGAGTTGCACTCGGATCAGGGTAGAAATTTTGAATCCGCCGTATTCAAGGAAATGTGCGACTTATACGGAATAAGAAAAACCAGAACAACGCCACTGCATCCTCAATCTGATGGCATGGTCGAAAGATTCAATCGCACCCTGGAGGAATATTTAAGAAAAGTGGTCAGTGCACACCAGAAGGACTGGGATGAACACATACCAAAATTTCTATTGGCATACAGGTCAGCTGTTCATGACTCGACCTCTCGAACACCTGCAAAAATTGTCTTCGGGACAGAACTCAAGTTGCCTGGTGATTTAGAATTCGGTATTAAGCCCTCATCAAATAATGAAAACACTTCCCAAGAGCAAGATGACCTTAACGAACTTCACGAATTCGTACGTAGACGAATACAAATTACCAGCGACAAAATGAAAGCCAGATACGATCGAGCAGCGAATTCTGAGGGATTTAATGAAGGCCAACTTGTACTGCTGTATAACCCACAACGCAAGAAATGACTGTCTCCCAAACTACAAACCCATTGGGATGGACCATACAAGGTGATTAAGAAATTAAACGACGTGGTGTACAGAATACAGAAAGAAAAGAGCCTGAGATCTAAAATGAAGGTCGTACATCTAGAACGACTAGCTGCATATGGGAGAAGTGAATCTATGCCTATTCGGGACGAACAGGCTTAATCGGGGGGCAGTGTTACGAAATTGTACTTGAATTCAAATATAACGATTTTAACGGCTGATTTAAAAGTAGCATAATGCTTTCAAGTAACAGTGCTGTAAAACTGTAACATATCTGTGGGCATTGTTAAATAAAAGCTTTCAGTTGATTTGATTGTAAGTTGGCAACGCTGTATTCGAGTTCAAATAATCAGTTAAAGAACATTGTAGAAAGTACACCACAGATGGCGTATGATCTAGAATATTCGAACTTTGACAGTTAAAGAGCTTTCTAGATGGTAATGCAGTGTTATAAATAGTGGCAGAGGTTGCAGTCGTTAGTGAGTTTATCAGAGACGCTGTTCGAATAAACATCAACTTAGTGCCTTAAAGTGTGTTGTGTTTTTTCAAGTAAATTCGTGTACATTATAAATTGTGTCTGTAATTCTGAGAATTTATAAACGTGTATAAAAAAACATTGAGTGGCTATTTAATTCTGTTGTGGTTGTACATTTTAAAGAAATAAAGAGTTGTTACAATTTTCAAACTACTAAACGGCTTTTATTTGCAATCAAAAGTATCCGGTTTATTTAAAGGAAATAAACCAGCGTTTTGCAAAGGTTAAAACGTAACAATATTTATTTTCCGATAGATACATTAAAATAACGAGTTAACTCGGAGTAAAAATAAACACGTCCGAACTGAACTAGAACTGAACTGTATAATTAAATTAAATAATTAAATATTGTCAGTTTAAACTATTCAATTCCTAATGGTCCGCCTTGGAACACCACGCAGCTTACAAGTTTAAAAAATTTTAAAAATAAACATTATAAAAAATACAGGAAATCTGGTCTATAAGCTGATTATGCGAGATATTCAGTATCCAGATCAGCTTACAATTTAGCAAATATCCAATGTTACAATAAATATATTTTTAAAGTAAAGAGAAATTTCAAAAATAATCCTAAATCATTCTATCAGTTCGTCAATTCGAAACGTCGAGTATCTGGTTATCCATCTATGATGAAATTTGGTGACATAGAATCTTCAAATGATTCGGAGATTTGTGAAATGTTTGCTGACTTCTTTTCCTCTTCGTATTCTAATAAGAGCCTGAATCAATTATCTAATTATCCGTATCCAATATTTGAAGCGACTCAAATAAATTGTCCAGCAATTCATACATCAACTGTTATGACAGCTATACTGAAATTAAAATTTTCAGATAAATATGGTCCCGATGGTGTGCCAAGTTGTGTTCTTCTGAAGTGTTTATATCCGTTTGTATTGCCCTTAGCATACTTATTTAACGCATCACTTTCAAATGGTTATTTTCCTGATTTCTGGAAAAAATCATATATTATTCCTTTGTTCAAATCCGGAAACAGGTCCAATATTTCTAATTGTAGAGGTATAGCCAAATTGAGTGTTATTCCCAAACTTTTTGAGAAAATAGTAACTGAAACATTATCACATCAAGTCGCATCATTTCTATCTCCATTCCATCACGGATTTAGAAAAGGTTGTTCAGCTACCACTAATTTATTGGAATTTACAACTTCAGTGATAACATCTTTTTATTCCGGCTTACAAACTGACACTATCTATACGGATTTCAGTAAGGCATTCGATAAAGTGAAAAGAGTTTGATGATCCTTATGTCACAAACCAATTGTTTATGTCACTTGTGAGAAATAATTTCTTTTATTTTGCCTTCGCAAACTCCCATGGAATTCAAACATTAATCTACCATCATATGAAAGTCGATTAGCACTCATAAAACTCCCTACTCTAAAAAGTAGGAGAATATATATGAATATCTCATTCATGATTAATTTACTGAATGGAACAACTAATTCGGAATTCCTACTTCGTAAAATCGAATTCATAGTTCCAAATCGACCAACAAGGAATTATATCCCACTTAAGATCCAATATTTCCGTTCAAATTATGCAAACTTTCTATCATGTTATTGACTATTCGCTGATCCTAATGTCATCAAACGTAGTATTCATTTATTAAACTGACGACATTTAAACTTTGT
Organism: Calliphora vicina; assembly: GCF_958450345.1. Classification (NCBI taxonomy): domain Eukaryota; kingdom Metazoa; phylum Arthropoda; class Insecta; order Diptera; family Calliphoridae; genus Calliphora; species Calliphora vicina. The sequence goes on along the minus strand of NC_088781.1, from coordinate 81,422,562 downwards.
ATTTTTTAAATTATACTATAGTAAATAGATTTTAATTAAGATTTAAGAATTATGCTAGCCTGTAAGAAATTCTAATTTCATTGGCGAATTAAATAAATAAAAAAATAAAAAACTATTACTTTTGCCAATAAAATGTTGTAATAAGCTGTAAATACTTACACATAATAATATTTTAGTGTTCTCCTATTCAAATCATCTTGAAAAAAAAGTTTTAAGGGTTTTCTGGTTTTCAGTCGTGGTAGTCATTCTCGTGGAATTGCCCATATATCAAACTTATTTGTGTTGAATAGTATTTGGATACCAATATTTTTAAGAAATCCATACACGTTTAAATGATTCTCTATGGGAGCTATGTCTAATTGAGGACCGATCGTCACAATATTTGGTGGGATGATTTTCGTATATACACAGTAGTATATTTGTAACGGTTCAGGCGCATTTTTGGTTTAAAGTTACCATATGTGTAGATTTGATGATTTTTTTACAACGGTTCTGGCGCAGTATGGGTTTAGAGTTGCCATATGTGTTGATTTGATGAATTTAATACAACGGTTCTGGCTCAGTATTAAAAATATTAGAGATAGAGAGAGTAAGAGATTGTGTGGGAGATCAAAAGTAAGAGATTGTGGAGAGAATCAACATTTTTTGGAAATAAATCTGGCATTTCTAAACGGCTGGTCCGATCGTGATAAAATTTGACTAATTGAGGACCCATCGTCACAATATTTGGTGGGATGATTTTCGTATATACACAGCAGTATATATAGGCGTAGCCAAGGAGTGAGTATTCGAGTATTATATTAAAATGGGCCATACAACTGATCCAGGAATATTTTTGAATCTAATTGAGATATTGACTTGTAATTTTTTTGTAAGACCAAAAATTAACTTATCTAAACAAAAAAAAAGCTCGGAATAAATGTGGATCATATTGCTCCTAATATTTGCAATTCTATTAAAATTTTGATATAAATTTTAGTTTTAGAAACTCAATGAATATGTAATTAAATCTTTATTTATTAACGAAACTCAATGAAATTTTCAACGTTTTTTAAGTTTGTCATTCTAAATAGCAAGGTGTAATAAAACTTATCAAAAGGTCAAAGTTAATCCCGTAATTATTAAAAATTGGAACGAAAATCCCAAAAATGGTATTTTTTACAATTTTGCCTATAGGGTCCACATTTCCTTCGGGGCTGGGAAAATACTTTGGCAATAAATAGGGAATTTAGAGCATGTGGCCCAAAATTGAATTTTTAATAAAAAAAATAGAACAAATTTCGAAGGGTGTAGGGGCGAGATATTTGAAAAATTTGACAGGTATTTTATACCAAAATGTTCTCCGTAAAGATACCTTACAGAAAAAAATAAAATTGTTATATGTTCTTAATGAAAGTTTTTTTTAATAAAAAAAGAGTTAAGTGACCTTTTCGCCCAAAAAAACAGCAAAAATCTACTATTTTTTTAATCACCCTATCGTGAAAAACATGTGAAATTTATGTTCCCATGAAATATTTATTTCCCTCGAAGGGAAAATTGCTATCGTGATATTCCCCTAAACTTTTCATTCACAATAGTTGATTTTGTTCGTAGCAGCTGTTTATTGTTTACGAAATTTCATCTAAAAATTTAACAACATGGGGAATTTTTTCACGTGAACAAAGTTTATGAACGAAAAATGGGAAATGGGAACATATTTGATGTGAAATATTGATTCGCGATAGGGGTGAATATTTTAATTGAAAATCGTTAATTTTTGGATCCATAATAGATATTAACCTCAATTTTTTTGTATATTATTGCTAATTTAGTTGTCTAACTAACAACAAATATTCGAGTCCATTCAGTCCAAAATTACGCCCTATATTTTTAAAATAGCGGGCCAATGTATGGCCAAATTTTAAAATTTCAATTTTTAAATGCCTATAACTCGCAAGCACTTATCAAAAATATTAAAATCTTTAAAATCGGATGGGAAACAAAGAAATAGCACGTGTTTAAAAGTTTTACATTTTGAGCCCCCATATCGACGCCCCTGCAGTATTTGTATGGTCCATTTAAATAACTTAAACTCGAATGCTCCTTGGCTACATCCACGTAAAATTTTATCCCGATCGGACCAGCCGTTTAGAAATGCCAGATTTATTTCCAAACAATTTCGAGTCTGCCCACTGTGGTACGTGATCTTTGTTTTGAGGATAGTGAGATTGTCTTTTAATACGCTAGTGTCATTTAATCATATTGTCACTAACGTGGACATCAAAGGTTGGAAATTAAAACAATCATTTAACGATACTTTAATTTAAACAAAAATAAGAATAGATTTATTAATTCATTTGCCCGTACGAATACGTTTCTAAAAAATAAGTATGAAGAATAATCAAAATGTAGGATGCTTCTCGACTGTTCGAATCGCGCGCGTAGACTACATAAACTACTTTAGAATATAGAATAATAGTATAAAAAGGAAAAGCTAACAACTATGCACAGTTGTATTTTCACAGGGTGACAGCTCGGCCCATTCTGACCCTAAATCGTCCACGATTTCGCTAGCTGACTCGTCAAGAGTAGGGCAACTGCTGCACCAGGGTCTTCTCAGCTGTATAGACTGAAGAGAACTTTCGGTTCGTGATTTGAATTCCGGGAATGTCTTCGATAAGATACCTGTCATTTCCCAGAGCTTTGGTAATAATATAAGGGCCTCGAAATTTTGGCTCAAGGTTCCTCGAATCGCCTGTAGCGGGGGCTATATTCTCAATTACCACCAAGTCATTTTCGTCATATTTTCTGGGCGTTGTGTGTTTGGAGTTAAAACGCTTTTGCCATTTTTTTCATTCCTTTTGGACTTTCTCTACTGCAAGGCTACGCTTGTCGGCCATTGGGAGTTCATTCTCAACTATATCATCATGGATGGCTGCTACTAAATGGTTATTTGTCACATCACGTAATTTAAATTCGAACATAAGTACGTTGGGCGTAAAGCCTGTTGTTGAGTTCCTTTGAGAATTTACGGACCATTGAAGATCACGTAATGTCAGATCCCAGTCCTTTGGATCTGTAACTGTAGTGCGAATGTACGAAAGAATGGTCTGATTCGCACGTTCGACCTGACCGTTAGCTCTTTGAGTGCGGATCGCCGTTTTAATATGCCTTATTGAATTGTGATTGCAATAGTCTTCAAACGTCTTCGAAGTAAAAGCAGTTCCCCGATCGCTGACAATACACTTAGGGAGTCCAAAGTAGGTTGTCATTTCATTCAAAGCGTTGATAACCGGAGCTGTTTTTGTAGTACGTACTGGTTTCACAACCAAGTATTTGCTAAATGAATCGGAAATAGCCAAAATGTAGCACTATCCCCTCTTGCTTCTCGTAAAAGGACCCAGGTGATCAATATGGACCTTCTGGAACGGAATTGGCTGGACGTCACTATAATGTAATTGTGCCTCGGACTTACCACTACGGTTCTTATTGTAGCAACAGGCGATTCAGCTGGCGATGTAGTCCTTCGTATATTTACGGATTTTCGGAAACCAGAATTTTTGTTGAATTCGCTGAATGGTTTTATATATCGTTGTGAGAGTGTTTTACGATCCTCCATCGGATGTCCTTTGGAATTACCAATTTTAGACTATCTTTGTCCTTGTGATAAAGTCGGTGATTACGTAAGGAGTACTCTGATCTTATATGTTTCTCCTGGTCTGACTTTAGTTCCATTATATTAAGTTTCTCGTCCTTCAGCTGCATAGTAACGACCCAATCGTCCACCTCAACGGTGACCATAATAAACCCAGCTGGTTCAATTTCGGTTGGCAGGTTATCTGGGGCCGGCTTAAGGCGTCCACGTGTGCCATACGGCTTCCTTCACGATATACCAGAGTGAAATCATATTCCAGGAGCCTCATCCACCATCTAGCAATCTTAGGTTTGAGTTCCTTGTGAGTCTTTACACTGGTAATGGCTGAACAATCAGTCAGCAAGCGGAAATGTTTACCCAACAGATAAATCCTAAAACGATCGAGCGACTAGACCACGGCGAGGACTTCAAGCTCGTAGCTGTGATATCGACTTTCGGGATCAGTACAGTGGCGGCTATAATAGAAGACTGGTTTCCATTGATTAAAATCAATAGACTGTAATAAAATACCAGCGAGACCTAAACTGCTGGCATCCGTGTGGACCTCATGCTGCCCATTACTATCGTAAAGTACGAGAACTGGTTGATTCGTGAGAACTTCAATATGTTTTTTAAACGATTTTTGTTGATCTTCACCCCAAACGAAAGCATTATCCTTTCGTAACATCATCGTAATCGGTCTCGAGATCATGGAATAATCCTCTACGAATTTTCTAAAAAACCCCGTTAAGCCTAGGAATCTTCTTACCTCGGTTACGTTCTTCGGTGGACAGAAATTCTTAATTGTACTTGTCTTTTCGTTACCCGGTCGTATACCATTGCCATCAATTACATGTCCCAGGTAGGAAATCTTCGTTGAAAGAAAAGAACATTTGTCGAATAGTAAGGTGAGACCACTTTTGGTGAAGATGTCCAAAAATTTATCAAGCATAATTGGGGGTAGTGAACTAAATGTTGATTGAAATCAGCATTGCACTATCACTCACTAAAATTGCAAAAAAAATTAGTTTGCACTATTTTTGATCAGCTTTAGTGATAATGCTTATTTTGAGTAGTCATGGATTGAATCCAAATTCGAAAAATAAAAATTTTAAATATTTTTTGTTATTTTTAAAGAAATATTAGTCTTAAGTTTTAAATTAGTGTACAGAAATAAATTTAAACCATTTTGAACTTAAAAATTTAGTGCACAATTTGAAGTTGCACTCAAATTAGTGCATACAAAAAAGTTGCAATAAACTGATGATTGCATTTTTTTAAATCAACTAATTTAAGTGCAAAATTTTTTAACTCACCATCACTAATGTTTAGTGAAGCTGCTAATTTTCAACTCATCACTAAATATGAACAAAATGATTGCACTAATTTTGCACTATCACTAAGTATTAGTGCAAACTGCAAAATTAGTGCACTACCCCCATCTATGGTATCAAGACGTAATAAACCTTCTTCAATCGATTTACTCGGCAGCATAATATCATCCAAGTATGCTAGAATTTCACCTGGTCACATTCTGGATATAAGCTTATTCATGACAGATTGAAAAACTGCTGGGGCATTCACGAGACCAAACGGCATTCGGTTAAATTCAAAGTGTCCATCGTGAGTAACAAAAACGGTGTTTTTTTTGGACTCTTCGTCAACTTGGCAAGTTGAGCAAATTGTTCCTCGATAATCGGCATCGGGTAAGGTGTTTTCTCTGTAATAGCGTTTAGCCCACGGTAGTCAACGCATATACGGTGTTCACCGTTGCTTTTGTTGACAAGAACTACAGGTGATGCGTAGGATGAATCGGATGGACGGATGATTTCGTGTTCAAGCAGATCATTAGTGATGTCCGTCAATATCGAGCGTTTCGTGAATGAAAACCGATAGGTTTATCGGAGGTAACACGAATCTCAATTTTAGCGACGTTGCACTTTCCGATATCAGAAGTATTTTCCGCAAAGCAACCAATTTGTCCCGCTCGGACGGCGCTAGCTCCTCTGTTTCTCGAGACGACAATCATCGTCTTCGATAATTAATCGTTTACCTTTACCACATAAAACGTCTCTATCCAATAGAATATTTTCAATTCAATTTTCATCAACCACCAAGACAGCATGTACTTTTCCTGTACATTTGTATTGTTCACCACCAAACCTTCCAAAGACACATTCGTATCATCAACAAAGACACATTCGTATCATCAACAAAGACACATTCGTATCATCAAATTCTACAAATGAATTTGATTCGTGTCCGTTGACAATAACCTTCTTCACGATATCATTTTCAACTGTCGGTACTGATGTTGAGTCAATTTGATTCACTGATGTTCTCTGCGTTGGTTTTTCAGGGCATTTATCTACCGTGTGTGTAGTACGTTTACAGATAGCACATCTGGGTTTCTTAGATGGCTCAGGAAAATTTACGGAAAAATGTCCTAGTTGCGAACAGTTGTAACATTTTACCTTGCTCGACGAAGAAGTAGTATTCTTGTTCCGTTTAATACTTTTCATACTGTTTACACTTGTCATTTGACGCCGTTGCACAGTGGGAGAAAACCCTAATTTAGTGGAATTAAATTCGTATCTTCTAAACGCTTGGCCAAATTAATTTCAATTATATGGAAATATTGCAGGCAAGGAGGTAAGCTAATAAAGTAATGCAAAATGGGTTCTGCTACTTCAGTAGAATGAGCGGGAAAGGCTGCTAAACTACACTACCTCGGAAGAAATTCTATACTTAATATTTTCAATTGTAAGAAATTATTTTAATATATCTTTCAACAAATTTAAATTTTATAAGTAATTTTATTTATAGCGGGTAACTACTTAAATCTATAGATTTTGGACATTTACCCTATTACCGGCATAGGTCGAAATATTCATATAAAATTAAACTTTTTTAAGTTTTATTAATAAGTTTATTTTTAAAAACGAATAACAATTATTAGTTATCAAATGATTTTATTTAATTATTAAGGAGTGAGATCGAAAAATTCTTAACATACATATATGTTTATAAAAAAGAAACCACTAAACTTACAGCTTTAATTTTTTTTTTATTTGATTGAAATTATTATTACAATTTACAAAAAAAATTATTTTTATAGTTTTAATCACTAGTGATGAAATTTTGAACCTTTTTCGGAAACCCTTCCATTAACGTTTTTATAGTGCTTTCTGTCACTTTGCTCGAACATGTAGTCCATCTCCGTTTAAAATCTACCACACTTTTGGACACCTTTTTTGTACTCTTCAATTCTCTTTTAACAAGAGCCCAATATCTCTCCACTGGCCTTAGCTCCGGGCAGTTTGGAGGATTTGCCTCTCTTGGTACAAATACCACATTATTGTTCTTGTACCACTCAAGGGCTTGTTTGCCATAGTGACAGGATGCCAAGTCAGGCCAAAAATAAGTGGACACATTATGAAGTCTTATGAATGGAAGCAGCCTTTTTTGTAAACATTCCTTGATGTAAATTTCGGTATTTATAGAGCCCGTTGTAACAAATGAGTGGCTTCTTTTGCCGCAACTGCATATTGCTTGCCATACCAAGAACTTTCTGGGAAATTTTGTCTGCTTTTGGGTCCTAAACTTTTCTTCAACATTCCCTCGAGCATCAGCAACATAAAATTTTTGACCTGGAAGTTGCGAAAAATCTGCCAGAACATACGTTTCGTCATCCATTATGCAGCAAGAATATTTTTTTATAAAACTTGACTTCAATTTCCGTGCTCTGTTTTTGGCCTCTAAATTTTTAGTAGCGTTCCTGTCAGGAACTTTTTGAGCCTTGTATGTTTTTAAACCTGCATTAGCTTTAACTTTTCGTACCAAATAGTCCGAGCACTGAGCTAACCGGGCTGCTTTCCTACCGGATGTGTTGGGAGCTCTTTTGAAAATGCGTTCTATTTTTTTGGCTTTAGAAACATCATGTGGACCATTCCTTCTACCTGAACCAGGTTTTCTATCAACTGACAAGTTCTCCCGGTACTGTTTAATAACATTGGAAACAGTTTGACGGCAGACCTTTGTATGCTTGGCCAACTTTTTGTAAGACCAAGTTGGGTTTTGTTGAAAATATTTAATAATTTCAGTACGCACTTTTTTCTGGTCACTCATTTTAATCAGATTAACAAAAAAATTAATATAATTGACATTACACATAATAACTGACATGTTTTTCAAAGGTAACTTGATCAAAAAAAAATTCAAATAATACTTGGGTTAAAAAATGTAATGAAAAACGTGTGTTAAGAATTTTTCGATCTCACTCCTTATAAATAATTTAGTTATAATTAAACAATTAAATAAAGAGTAATTAAGCTAACTAACTCTTGTTACAATTTTGTGAATTTTTATTATGAGATTTTTAAAATTTATTTAAATTAGTCGTCTTCAGAGTCTGATGAATCACTAGGAAGTAATGGATCCAACAAAAGTTGCCTTACATCTTTTGATAATGGTTCCACTTTTTTATATCTTGCAGATGAAGTTCTGGACAATGTGAATATAACACAGCGTTAAAACAAGTATATTAATATTGACATAAAATGCTTTGCAAATGCTATATTTTTAATCTAAATAAAGCACTATCATATTTAAAAGGACTCATAATTTTATGTCAAATTTGGTAAATGGGCATTTGTTTTTAGCAACTTGTAAGTAGTTAGAATTACATAAATTTCATTTTTATATAATTACCAATAACACTTCTTATATACAATCTTAAAAAATAAGGAAAAAATTTAGTACGAGATTTTACATCGTCCAAACGATAATAATTTCTTAAAAAAATTATATAAATTCACCTCGCACTTTTTCGCAGCTAAATTTGTCACCATATGTAGTCTATAATTTAGCCTTGATATTGGTAAACAAATTAGGACTGCATCTCACAGCATTAGTAACTGGCAACCTTCCAAAAATTCAAATAGTAAAAAAATTCTATAAGAATATGGCCATTGGTTATCACAAATAGCGGAATATATTTTTATTTTTCTGATTTACCAAGCCTCATATTCCATCTACATAAAAAAAAGTAAAAATACAACTTAAAGAAAACCTTGTACTATCCTGCTTAATAACAACTTTGTAAACAATTCTTCATAAAAAAAATTTCTGAAGTACAGCAACAACTATAGATTGAAAATACATAACAATAAATCAAATATGCGAATGTTTTATTTTTTTTATTTTGCGCCACTAAATTGTCGATTTCTCCCACAGTGCAGCCGTTTATTTCCAAAAAATTTCGATTCTGCCCCACTGTAGTATGATAGAGTTGCTCATCTGAGAACTCATTATAACCACTCTCTCTAGTTTGTTAGTGAATAAGATTTACAAAGAAACAAAATAAAATTGGTGAATATACACATCTACATATAAACACACAACTAAACTTTTGTTTTCTTTTTATGTTATTATATATGTACATGATTTCATGAAACAATAACAAAATACATGGTCTATTGCGTTTTTTGCTTATATTTCAGCCATTTGGGGACCGATTTCAAATAGCAACGGAGCCGAAAGAATTCAGGAGATATTGATGTATCAATCATGTTTGTAAGTTATTTAGGGGATTTGAAAAGTTGATTTCAACATACAGACGGACAGGCGGACAAGGCTATATCGCTATCTATAACGATCCAGAATATATATACTTTATGGGGTCGCAAATGAAAAATGTAGAAATTAAAAACGGAATGACAAACTTATATATAAGGAGTGAGATCGAAAAATTCTTAACATACATATATGTTTATAAAAAAGAAACCACTAAACTTACAGCTTTAATTTTTTTTTTATTTGATTGAAATTATTATTACAATTTACAAAAAAAATTATTTTTATAGTTTTAATCACTAGTGATGAAATTTTGAACCTTTTTCGGAAACCCTTCCATTAACGTTTTTATAGTGCTTTCTGTCACTTTGCTCGAACATGTAGTCCATCTCCGTTTAAAATCTACCACACTTTTGGACACCTTTTTTGTACTCTTCAATTCTCTTTTAACAAGAGCCCAATATCTCTCCACTGGCCTTAGCTCCGGGCAGTTTGGAGGATTTGCCTCTCTTGGTACAAATACCACATTATTGTTCTTGTACCACTCAAGGGCTTGTTTGCCATAGTGACAGGATGCCAAGTCAGGCCAAAAATAAGTGGACACATTATGAAGTCTTATGAATGGAAGCAGCCTTTTTTGTAAACATTCCTTGATGTAAATTTCGGTATTTATAGAGCCCGTTGTAACAAATGAGTGGCTTCTTTTGCCGCAACTGCATATTGCTTGCCATACCAAGAACTTTCTGGGAAATTTTGTCTGCTTTTGGGTCCTAAACTTTTCTTCAACATTCCCTCGAGCATCAGCAACATAAAATTTTTGACCTGGAAGTTGCGAAAAATCTGCCAGAACATACGTTTCGTCATCCATTATGCAGCAAGAATATTTTTTTATAAAACTTGACTTCAATTTCCGTGCTCTGTTTTTGGCCTCTAAATTTTTAGTAGCGTTCCTGTCAGGAACTTTTTGAGCCTTGTATGTTTTTAAACCTGCATTAGCTTTAACTTTTCGTACCAAATAGTCCGAGCACTGAGCTAACCGGGCTGCTTTCCTACCGGATGTGTTGGGAGCTCTTTTGAAAATGCGTTCTATTTTTTTGGCTTTAGAAACATCATGTGGACCATTCCTTCTACCTGAACCAGGTTTTCTATCAACTGACAAGTTCTCCCGGTACTGTTTAATAACATTGGAAACAGTTTGACGGCAGACCTTTGTATGCTTGGCCAACTTTTTGTAAGACCAAGTTGGGTTTTGTTGAAAATATTTAATAATTTCAGTACGCACTTTTTTCTGGTCACTCATTTTAATCAGATTAACAAAAAAATTAATATAATTGACATTACACATAATAACTGACATGTTTTTCAAAGGTAACTTGATCAAAAAAAAATTCAAATAATACTTGAGTTAAAAAATGTAATGAAAAACGTGTGTTAAGAATTTTTCGATCTCACTCCTTACCCTTGCCACTGATGGTGAAGCGTATAAAAATCATTTCAATTATGAATTTCTTTTGTCAACCAAAGTCCGACTCTCTATTTTTCAATATTACTCTCTCAGATGTATGGGTACCGTGTGAATTTAACACTCTAGGGAGAAATGTAAACACATGAAATGTCTCGAAATTTTCTGGAAAATTAACGTTAATTCTTTAACACACAGACTTTTAAAATTTTGTTTTACACTTCTAGCACATTTTCATTTATGAAACACGTCCAATTTGAACAATCTAAAAAACATTTTTTATACCCTTCACCATGAGTGGCAAGGGTATATATAGGTTTGTCATTCCGTTTGTAATTTCTACATTTTTCATTTGCGACCCAAAAAAGTATATATATTCTGGATAGTTATAGATAGCGGAGTCGGCATAGCCATGTCCGTCTGTGTGTTGAAATCAACTTTCCGAAACCCCAAAATAACATACATACACGATTCATACATCAATATCTCTAGAATTCTTCTGCCTCGGTTGCTATTTAAAATCGAGAAAATCGATCCACAAATGGCTGGATATATGGAAAAAACCAGGACAACCTCGATTTTTTTACCTATATCTGCATTACTAAGTCATTAATATAGACAATATGGACATCTAATGATAGATATTTCAGAGACCTTTATAACGTATATAACACTATAGTAAGTTGGACCTAGAATGGGTCAAAATCGGAAAAAAATTTTTAACCCGAATTTTTTTTTGTCACCAATTTTTTTTTCATTAAATGAAAAACATGAAAAAAATTTTTTTTTTAAAAAATTTTAAATTAAAAAAGCAATTTCGAATATAAAATTTTTCCAAGAACTGGAAAAAAAATAATTTTTGTTTACCTAAAAATATTTTAAAGTATAATTTGGTGAAGGACACAGCCTATTTTCCTTATTTGATTATTGTTAATTTTATCATAGTAATATTCGTTTTGTTTGAATAAAGCGATTTTTTGTTCAAAATCCAAACAAATACAATAAAATTCCAAAATTGTTTATTATATTAGGGATATTTTGCAGACTTTAAGTACAATTATACCTATGTACAAATTTTAATACGTTGATAGTAATATAATTTAATAAATAAACATTAATAATTACATTATTAAATTGTTCGAGCTTGAGTTTTTTAATTTAAGATATATTTGACGCCAAAATGGAGGGAAATATTTGCTGTTTAGTGGTCACAGTACAAGAAAGTTTTCTTATCGGCAAATAAATTTGTTTGACAAAATTCAGCTGTTTGTTTGCCGTGAAAAATATTTTCTGTTTGAACTAGAAACATAAACTACTACTGTTCAAACTAGAAACATAAACTACCACTTACAACTACAGTTTGAGTCGGAAAAAAACCAACCAATTGTAGAGGGAATGTAAGAAAAGATAAACTCACTGTTTATTGTTAGAGTTTTGTTTAAGCTTTGATATTTTTACAAATAAAGCTTGAGTGTCTGTAATTCTCATTCATTCTATAGCTTGATTTGTATAATATCTTTAGTTTTTCTAAAGCCTTTTGGGAAAAGGTTTCTTGATGATCTGGCCTAAGCAACCAGTGAAATGCGCATAGGAACTAGCTTATCCCCCAACAATGTCAGTGAATTTATCAATAATTGGGAAATTTAGCACAATTCATACTAAAATATTTGACGTTAAAATAAAAGTACAGAAATTTCACAATTCTTTTAATTGTAAAGCAAAATCTAGTAATATTTTAATTTCTAGAAATGTCTTTTTTTATCGATGAAAGAAATTTTTTCAGTTTTATTTAATAATTATTTAGAAAAAATATTACCATAAATGTGACCACAAGACAAATATATTTTCCCCTTAGTGTGTTTGATAGTATTTCTGTGTAATTTGATTAAACAAATATTTGAAATAAATGTGTACAGTGTGACCACAAAATCAACCCATGAATTATTTGATGTAGTTTTGATCAAACACATGAAACATTTTGTGTCAAATAATTTGCGTAGTCTGACCTTACCTTTAGTCTCTGATATGAATTGACATTAAAATGGTATTTCGTCATCTCAACATTTATAAGAATTTCATAAATGAATATTAATTTATAATACAATGGAAAATTACCCTACTAATAAAGGGTAATAAATTAGATTAAATGTGATCGTTGAAAAAAAAGCGCATAATTCAGCTATACTCAATAAAAGTATATATACTCAAATAAAATAGATCATGCATGCATTAGTCATGAATACTAGAGGTGGAGAATCCACCTTTCTTCGCTTGATATTAACGGACAAATGAATTAATAAATATATTCTTATTTTTGTTTAAATTATAGTATCGTCAAACGATTGTTTTTATTTCCAACCTTTGATGTCCACGTTAGTGACACTATTTCAGAAGTAGGATCGTAAATCCAATAAATCTAAATACGAACACTAATTGGGAATCTAATTAGACAACGAACTTAAACGAAACGCACGAACATGGAAAACTTACATGGTATGACGGTGAAGAATCAACAAGCGAAGTGTAGAGAAATCGGTGTGTCGTGCTCGGGAAATAAGAAACAATTAATTGAACGACTAGAGTATATTGGTAAAATGCGTAATTAACCTACTATGACGGAACGAGTTATACAGTTGGAGAAGACGTTAGCGGATATGAGTGCAACGTCAATGCGGTTCCAACCGTCACAAGCGCCTTCGCCGATGCAGACATTTGCTTCAATCGAAGGTTCTCCCGTGGCCAGTACAAACGTTGCTATTTCACACGGAAATAGCCCCCCTGTTGTTACGTCAGTCAACTCGTTTAGTGGTGTGGATACAATAGCCACAGCCGCAAATGGATGTAATATGGACAAATTGCAAATGTTGCGAAAGCCAATGCAACGCGTTATTTCTGCAAGCTCCGCATGTCATCAGCATGAAATGTTGCCTCCATTAACACAACACGTCATTTCTAGCTCCACCAGATAGCTACCGACTTCACAAAGTGGTAATGCATACCAGCCGACAGTTTGTGTTTCGTCCACATTGCCTCGTGTTATTGATCAACAATATAAGTTTTCTGCAAACAACATACAAATGACACAACAAGCTTCGTGCTACGTAATAGGTGCTTATGTTGCAGGCACATCGTCAAACAGCGTCCCAATGCAATATGTAGTCAACGACAGTACCAGACATCAACGTCTTTAAACAACAACAATATTTGCCGCCTAACAACTGTAATATTTCTACCCAGTATCCGGAATTCAATCCATCAATAGAGGAATCTGTAAATTCTTCTCAGTTCGTTAAGCGTGTTAACATGTTACGGGCAGAGGGGCGTCGATATGGGGGTTCAAAGTAGGGTACCTTCGACATGTGAAATTTTTAAACACATGCCATTTTTTTGTTTCCCATCCGATTTCAAACATGCTTGCGTGTGCTATTTCTCTTCTAATTTTCGAGTTATAGGCATTTAAAAATTAAAATTTTAAAATTTGGCCACACCTTGGCCCGCTTTTTTAAAAATATAAGCCGTAATTTAGGACCGAATGGACTCTATTTTTTTTTGTTAGTTAGACAACTAGATTATAAATAATATACAATAGATTTGAGGTCAATATATATTATGGATCCAAAAATAAACGATTTTCAATTTAAATATTCAAAAAATTTTAGATTTTTGCTGTTTTTTGGGCGAAAAGGTGACTTAACTCTTTTTTTATTAATAATAAACTTTCTTTAAGAAAATATAACATTTTTATATTTTTCTGTAAGGTATCTTTGCGTAGAACATTTTGGTATAACAACATGTCCTACTTTTCCAGTATGTCGCCCTTCGAAATGTGACCTATTTTTTTATCAAAATTTCAAATTTGGGCCACATGTTCTAAAATCCCAAAGCTGGGATCAGAAAACAAAAAGCAGCTTTGGAAACCTTGATGTGTTCCCTACTTATCGCCAAAGTATTTTCCCAGCCCCGAAGGAAATGTGGACCATGTAGGCAAAATTGTAAAAAATACAACTTTTGGGATTTTCGCTCCAATTTTTATGAATTGCGGGATTGCCTTTGACCGTTTGACAAGTTTTTTTACACCTTGTTATTTAGAATGACAAACATAAAAAAAGTTCAAAATTTTATTGAGTTTCGTTAATAAATAAAGATTTTATTACATATTCATTGAGTTTCTATATTGTTTTGTTTAGATAAGTTCATTTTTGGTCTTACAAAAAAAATTTCAAGTCAATATCTCAATTCGATTCAAAAATATGCCACTTTAAATCTCCGTTCTTTTTACGTTATTTTCCAAAAAAGCCCATATATTTTTTCTTTTGTAGAACAAATTTTTTATCGAGACTATATAGTATTTTCACATGATCCGGAAAGATAACTTAATGCAAAAGTTAAAAAGATAACTCCAGCTTCAATGGGTTGTGCAGTACTTAAAAAGTTTCCCTCTTTAACCTTAAAAGTTCGACCAGTTAAATAGCTTTCCAACAGCTTATGTGTGTTTGCGGGTAAATTTTGACTCAGTTTGTATATTAATCCAGCATGCCATACCTTATCAAACGCTTGAGAGATGTCGATGAAGAGTGCGGAACAGTATTTCTTTTCTTCAAACGCTTTTCTCACCATATTTACAAGTCTATGGGTTTGTTCGATAGTACTGTGTTTTCTTCTAAATCCAAATTGATGATTCGGAATACAATTGTTTTCAGTTAACATCGGGTACAACTTGCTCATAAGTATCTTCTCAAATAGCTTTGATATATTAGACAATAGGCTGATGGGTCTGTATGATTCTACTTTTGTGTGATCCTTTCCCGGCTTGGGTACCATGGTAACCAGTGAAACCTTCCATTCTGGAGGATAATATTCAAGTCGTAATATAGCATTAAAAATAAAAAGAATTATTTTTATTGCTATCCGGGGTAGCTCTATAAGCATCTTGTTGCTGATCTTGTCCATACCAGGCGCTTTCTTGGGATTTAAATCAACAATAGCATTTTCGATATCTCGAATATCAAAACGTAGGGCTACGGCTGCTCCAACATGGGGTGCAACAGGTGGCAACTCCATTGCTTCGTTTGATGTGTTCGGTGTAAATACTTTTTTTAAATGATTAACAAACAGATTCCCTTTTTATACCCTTCAGCTTCGTGAGAAGGGTATATATAAGTTTGTCATTCCGTTTGTAATTTCTACATTTTTCATTTCCGACCCTATAAAGTATATATATTCTGGATCCTTATAGATAGCGGAGTCGATTAAGCCATGTCCGTCTGTCTGTCTGTTGAAATCAATTTTCTGAAGGCCCCAGATATCTCCGGGATCCAAATCTTCAACAATTCTGTCAGACATACTTTCGAGAATTTTGCTATTTAAAATCAGCAAAATCCGTCCATAAATAACGGAGATATGAGCAAAAATCCGAGACAACCTCTGAAAATTTCATCAAAAAACACAATGTATTGCATGCTTTGACAAAAAAGCAACAAAACGTATGTTTTTGGATGTGCATGCTTTGCGTATTTTGTTTCTTTTGGCGTTGTTGTTGTTTTTTATACAACTAAACGTTTGTTTGGTTGTGTGTTGGTTTTTTTTGACAAAACAGCAACAAATCGTATGTTTGGATGTGCATGCTTTGCGTATTTTGGTTTTCTTTTGTGTTTTGTTTCTTTTGGCGTTGTTGTTTTTTATACAATTAAACGTATGTTTGGATGTGTGTTGGTTTCATTGGCTTGCGTATTTTGTTTTTTCTTTTGGTGTTTTGTTTCATTTGGCGTTGTTGTTTTTTATGTTCTTGATAAATTTAGGATGCTGTACGCTGAAAGTGGGCAATGTACATACATATATACTAATTATAAAAAATAATAATGCATCCACAATAAAGGTGAAGGGTATATAAGATTCGGCATAGCCGAATATAGCACTCTTACTTGTTCAGTATCATTTCTTGCCCAACCACCACTTGAATTTCGCAAGGGGGACTTACATATAACGGGTCTTTTAAGACTTTTTGTTGCTCGCCATAATGAGTAATCCGATTGCGGGATTGCGTCCAAATATTTATTCAATGATTCCATTTTTCGAAATTCCAAGAGCTTTTTAAGTCTTTTTTCATTTAAGAGCCGTACGACATCTGCAGAATTAATTCTATTATATCTGATTTGTCGGTATTTGTGAGTATATCGATGAAATCACTAAGTTTCGATGAAAATCTTCAAGACAGATTGTAGTAGCTTGAAGATAATCTTCGCAAAAATCACACATTAAGTAGTGTTTGATTCGAGTTTTTATTAAAATTGCCGAGCTATTTTAGGATCATCTTTGGATTTGTTACATTGGGATGTGTTATGCAACTCCCCGCAAATAACACATACTGGTGGCAATTTTCAATATGCCTTGGTGTATCCATATTCTTGGCAATTCATACATTGGACGGGGCCAAATCGTTTATGTGGTTCTTCTACCGTAATTTTACGATGCAATAAGTACTTCAGGTTATATATGGGATGTGTTTCATTTTTTTTCAGGTTTATGTCACCTGGTTCAAGTTCAACACGGAAGAGTGGTTTGGGGTTTTTTTCGCGATTTCTAATATTTATCACATTTTTTGTCTTAAAGCCTTTATCTTCTAAGCTTTGCTTTATTTCGAGTGGTTAAACATTAGAGTCAATACCCTTTATTACAACTTGTAGACCCTTGCTTCCTTTCAGCTGATAAGTGTAAAAACTTTTCTTTTGAGTTTCAAAATATGTTACAACCTTTCTATAACCGTTTTCACTATTGACCTGTATTTTAGTTCCATGAATCGTGCCTTTCTTGATTGGGATAACGTAAAAAGAGTTCTCTCTGAACAAGTGAATTTGAATTATTTTCTCTCAAGTAAATAGGGGGTGGTTTTGTAGAGTTAATTTTATTTACTGGTTCATCTGTTTCACATTCCAGAATAGAAAAACGATTTTCATTGTTTAGTCTAGCAGGTTCACTATCCTTATATAATTTAGCCAAGGGTGCCGCTTTCGAAGACTTGGGACTTCGTGCCCGTTTTAATATTGTAACATACCGGTCCATTCCAACCTGTATTTGGGATTTATTATCTTTATTTAATG
The DNA here is from genome assembly GCF_958450345.1 of Calliphora vicina. NCBI lineage: Eukaryota > Metazoa > Arthropoda > Insecta > Diptera > Calliphoridae > Calliphora > Calliphora vicina. Next base: position 81,404,816 of record NC_088781.1, on the reverse strand, counting down.
GTTGACTAATCTTGGGTATAGCGCCGCTTAATGGGTTAATTTTAATTGTTGTCGGTGTGGTGGATTTCGTTTCTAAAGCTGATATTACTAGCATACTTTCAGGCGTAAATAAAGTATTTGTATTTTTTGGTAACTCTAGATTAACAGCTGTTGGGTTTTCTTTTGTTTGACAATCATTAGTTGTTGACAATGCGGGGGAACAAGAACGAGCACGGTTAACAGGTTTGGCGGTTAAAAACAAGTTGTCATCTATTCTTCTGTTTGTTTTGTTTATATTTTTTTCATCTACATTAACTGTAACGTATGCATTTCTGCCGTTTACACTTAAGGCCCAACTATAATATGCATACACTAGCTTAAGTCAGCTTAAGCAACTGTGCAAATACATATAAAACTTATGTGAAAAACTATAATGTACTTAAGAGAGTTTCGTCAAGTTTCGTCAACTTTTATTTGCTTAAGCAAAGAGCGAAGCTGGTCGCACATTCCGTACGGAATCAGCTGTTTGTTTATTTTATACAAAGAAAATAAAGAAAAAAATGAAACGGATGAAGAAAATTAATTTATTTTCATAAAATAATGAGAAATACGTATTTTTTTAATTACGTGTTGCACACAAATGTGCAAATGGGGCTAAATTGTTTTGAATGCACGTAAGTACATTATGGCCACCTAAAAGTTTCTTCGGATCTTAAGCATTTGACAGACTTTTCGTTCGGTTTTGACATTAACTTAAGCTAGCTTATGCATATTATAGTTTACACTTAACCTTCGCTCACTATTTTCGTTAAAGAGACTCATTAAAGAGGATCTTTATTTAATAGTCAATGCACAAAAAAGGTTAAAAAAAATATAAAGAATTTTCTTTAGTTATTTGTCTCTTAAAAAATAGAAAGTTTGAAAATAAATTTTGCTTGTTTGATAAATCATGAGTTTCATATAAAAAGAAAATCTCAAATTTATTTAAAAATGAATACTATTCGCAAGGTTATATGATAGAACATTACAAAGGGTGCTTTGCTATTGAATGTTCACATCGGTGAAGAGCGACATAGAATTTACAGCAACATTATAATTGAGTTTTGCTAAAGACTTGTTGATTTTTCTTAAATTGTAACGAACATTTTGTTCATCTCGTGTGTAGTCTTTCTGAATAAAAATATTACGACCTTTCATTTGTTTTTGGCAGCTAAAAATTAACAGCTTGCAGGTGAGTTTCAAGTGAAAATAAAAATGTATTATTAGATGGTAGAGCCCTCACAGATACTACTCTTGCATTTACTCCCAATTGATTGTTGCATAAATCATTAAATGCGGATTTAGCAGCAGATGTAGTGGTACTAACAATTCCATTGACAACAATATTTGAGGAACGAGGTCAATTTGTTCTATACGTAAAGAAAGCATTTTAACTTCATTTCTTAATTTACAGTTTTCTTCCCTTAGTTCATCAATATCTGATTTAATGGAATTAATATCTTCTTTTTTAGCAACATCCTTTAACTTGTTATCCAGCATATTGTTAAGTTTATCCCAGAAAAATTCATCATTATGATTAATTTCCATGACTTCAGACGTTTGTTTATTGTTATTGTTTTGAATTAATTGTTTCTTGTTTTGATTCACAATCGGCTGTTCTGGTGAGAACTGTCTGGGACGTTTATTATTCATAGAATTTACAGCATACTTTAAGGTGGAACCAAAATAAAAGAACAAGTAGTTAATGAGAACAGTTGAGCTGGTCCTATGGCGGCAGCTAAAATCAAAACAAAAGATATACCACGCAGACACCAATTAGATAAACAGCAGTCTTAGTTCAAAATAGGGGTTGATAGCAAATAAACTTGATGTACTCCAACTGTTTGTAACACATAGTAGCTCCAAGCGTCGTTATTAAATAGTTTTAACCGATGTTAGTACGGTATATGAATATAATTATAAAAATAAAAAAATATTTGACACACAGTAAAATTTTTTGCACAACTTGACAGATCACAGGCAGGGTTGCCCATCACGAAATTTCACTATAACTTAATCTATAGATTTCCCTTCTCTTTAATTCCTATTTCCCTCTTCCTTCTTTCTGTTTTAATTTTTCTTCTTCAGGTATCACAAAGGGAACGATTATTGGACCCAAGTGAGCTGTACGAGACGAAGGTTTTGGACAGCTGCCTGAATACCATACCATTCACGATTTAAGGTTTAATGTTTTCCAATATTAGTAAAACTTTCAGACTATCAGGCCTGTTCTGTAATCCACGTGATTTCAAATCACATGCCGTTTTAAAATCACACGTGTGATTTGTGCCTGTTCTGTAAATCACACCGTTATTGTATTTTTCGGTGTGATTTTAAATTTTCGAAAGCACAAGGAAACATCTGATTCGTTTATATAAATGTTTTGTTTTTCAAATAATTTTGTAGAAATATTAAAGTGAAAATAAAAAAATGCCTGGAGCTTCTGTTATATCTTTAATGGAATTAAAAAGAATGGAATTACATTTTATAAAAATTTTGCAAAAACAAGCTCAACCACCATGTCAAAAAGAAAACAAAACAGCAGAGCTGCCACAGTACACAATTGCTTTTGGTTACCACTTGCTTCAACTTTGTTGCAGTTTTTTTTCCAATTAGCACAATAAACTTAACACATATTGATAACTTATAATATAATCTAACAAATATTATAAATTTTATGATGAATTCTACAATTAATTTAAAGATATTGAACATATTTTAGACAACCATTAAAAAATTTTAGTCTGGCAAGCTTCCATGTATTTTCGAATTATAAACAGCTGACAACTGAAAACAAAGCTGAAATCACAAAAGCAAATAAACTTTTTACAGCAGAAAAGGTGTCTCTATATTTTTATTAAATTCTAAGTGTTTAAAAAAAAACAATTAATTCTATAAGAAAATAAATGACATATTGTTTAATTTATTTAAGTAATTTATTTTAATATTTTCCATGTAATAGCCGCAGAAATTACAAAGTGATTTGAAAACATTAGTGACTTTGCTGAACGTTTTAAAATCACCAAATTATGTGCACAGAATACCTTTTATGTGATTTCAAACCACTTTTATGAAATGTGATTTGCAGAACATACCTTTATATTTAAAATTACCTGTACTATAATATTCTGAACAGGTTTTACTTAAAATTCATAACAGTAAGCAAATTGGGTTCATTCGCCAAAATATGGCTCATTCTCCAAAATCGCAGGTACGAAAAAACTATATGAGATATTTTCATAATTTTTTCATCTTTTTATTCCCTATTATATTCTCAATAAATCCCAATGAGATGATCCAAAAATTCTGAAATTTGTTCAACAAAATTTTTAAAAATTTGAAAATGGTGTTTTGAAACAGCCGTTAAAATATTTAATTTTTTTGTCATACCTACGAATAGGTTAACGGTATCCTTCGAAGAAATATTGGAAATATCAAAATGGATCCTACTTTGTATATGTGATAAAATTTAACAAAGTCTGGAGGCCCACAGGGGAGAATCCATATCAAAGCGGACAGAAACCTGCTATTTTCGGATTTGACATCTTCGATTTTTTGAAATACCGACTGATTTCAGTAATATTTTAAATTTGAAAAGTGTTAATACTCAGTATTGCCGTCTATAAATACCTTTATTATTATTATTTATTTAGGGTTTTTCGTATGAAAATTTAAAAAGTGAATTCATTATTTTTAGAATTTATTTCTTATATTCTTGAAATTTCTTTTTCAAATCCATAACAAAATAGCTTCAAATATTTATTAAATGATTAAATTTTTCTTCAATTCAAATCTTAAATCTTAAAAAGTCTTAAGACAATTTTTCAATTAATTTTGTAAATTATTTGATTTAACAAAAATTTAATCATTCAAAGTTTGCATAAATTCTGTTATTAATTAACTTTAAAATTAATTAAGTTTAAACAATGAATCTAAAAAATTAAATATTAGGAATGGATTTATGGAATGAAAGGCTTACATTCTTTAATTACGGATTAAGATTATAGTGTATTAAGCTCAAATTTTATTAATTAATTCGAAGCTCTGATATTTAATAATTATAACACTAAGTTTTTATATGAAATTGGGCTATAATATTCCTAATTTACAGTATTATTATATATTTCGGGAATAGCCGGTTACACGGGAATGTAGAAAAAAATTTCCCGATTCCCGGGAAATTAAAAACCCTATTTACCACACATATTATGGTTTCAAGGGGTTCGTCAAATTAATGACTTCTTCATCGGAAACCCATTCCAGTTCAAACATATCGCGATTTAAAAACTGAAAAATATGTTAAAATGTTCTAAAAGTATATACACATAATTGTCCATAACTATGAAATAACTCAAAGTCCAACATAACATTTGATTCCATTTTAAAAGCAAAGATATTGTCTTTAAAATGGTGTGAATAAAATTGTTTACATTCAAAAGGTTAAAGGTCAATGTAAGATACATAGTTGAGGTATAATTTATTATCTTTTGTCCGGCGTATGTTTTGAAAATCCCGCCATTTTTCACATATTTTGAAAACTGTCCCGCTTTTTGCAAAAATAAAACTGGCAACCCTAGTATGAGGACACATAAACTCTCTACTATATTCCTGCAATTCGATGGAGACTCAATTAGTTCTGGAGTTATAAAGACAAACGTTATTAAAAGTAAGTTTTTCATATAAAAATTTAAGCACCTGTGGTTTACAATATAAATTCAAATTGGGTCTATTTCTATTTGCTTAAATTTTTATATGAATTTATATGAAAAAACTTACTTTTAATAACGTTTGTCTTTATAAATCCTGAACTAATCGAGTCTCCATCGAATTGCAGGAATATAGTAGAGAGTTTATGTGTCCTCATACTAGGGTTGCCAGTTTTATTTTTGCAAAAAGCGGGACAGTTTTCAAAATATGTGAAAAATGGCGGGATTTTCAAAACATACGCCGGACAAAAGATAATAAATTATACCTCAACTATGTATCTTAATACGAGCGGCGTTCACTATTAAGTGCGAATGGTCTTGTTATTGGATTACAGTAAAATTTGGAATTTGCAATGATGCTAGGCCATTCGACCTTAATAGGAAACTTTTTACCAAATTGTAAATTTACGCAATAAATGTGTAAATCTTATAATAGAGTAACATGTTTTTTTCGTTTGTTTACTACTTTAACTTGATTTGGAAATTTCTCATACAAAAAATAAAAAAAAAACATATTGGAAAATATTGGGAGCCAAAATAACTGCACATCTTTTGAGGCCAAGAACGAATCAAGTCAATATCGAATAATCTGTTTCAAAGTGAAGCGTATTGCAGAGAGAACGTTCTGCTTCAATCGAAACAAATAGAAGTCAGACGGGGCAATGTTTGAACTATAAAGCTGTTGAAGCAAAACTTCCCAACCACTTTATTTTAAGTGCTTTTTAACAGGTACTGCACCATTTTAGACATAAAAAATCGTGTTTCAGCTTCAATTCATATTTCCCTGCTTTTGGATGAATCCTGCTTCCTGCAAATTGCTGACTGAGTAGCTCCCAATGATTTCGCAAGCACTTGTTGAGTTTGACAACTATCTTCATTGAGTAACGCCTCCAATTCTTGGGTATTTCAGTCACGGACAACCAGCCAGAAGATTTTGTTTGAATTTTTTTATACATTTTCAACATAATGATGTTCTTTTTTGTTAGATTTGGAAAATCCAAAAAAGGGAATTACGAATCCCGAGCGTGACGCGGGATTTCATGACTAAAAGCGGGACAATCCCGCGAAAAACGGGATATTTGGCAACCCTACCTTATACCGTGTTCTTTATTAATTTTTAACACCGCGATCTTTGATATTTTTTACATTAAAACGGAGTCAAAAATTATTCTGGGGCCGAATTACCGCGTTCGTGATGGAATGAACTATCGTATCGAAATATAATTTCGATATTGTAATTCTAACAAAATGTAAATTTCATGCTCGATATCGAATGCCGTAATCTCAAATAAGAAAATTACGATCGAATTTACTGGATATCGAATGCGGTAATTCGACCCCTGGTCTTTGAGTAGTTTCAAAATTATGTGTATATAATTTTAAAAATTTTTAACAAATTTTTCACTTTTCAAATCACGATATTTTTACATCGGAATGAGTTTCCATTGAAAAAGTCACTCATATGAGGAACATATTGGATATATTATGTATGTGGAATAGAGTGCTCCAAGATTGTATGGACGAAAAAATGGTACAGGCCGTCGCCCCCTCTAGAATGGTTCTATGTATTGTAGAATGTCGTTGTGTAAAATATTAGGATGATAGGATAAGAGGTGCATTTACAAGGGGAAAATGCAATTTTTTCAGATTTTGTAAAAATTTTGGCATTAAATAATTATTTTTGCAATTTAATTTAAAAGAATCGAAATGTACACGTAATTGTCGTTCTAATAAGATATAAAAGACAAAAATTGGTTAAAAAATGTTAATGTTATTAAAAAATCGCCAGGCCATTAACGTGTTTCAGGCCATTAGAACAAGAAATGTACAAAATTAACATATTTTGATAAATATTATAATAAAAGTATATTTTAACTTAAAATATATCCATATTTACTTGTATATGAGTATTTGTCTTCGTAGGATACCGTTAACCTATTCGCAGGTATGACCAAACAAATTTAATTTTTTTTAAGGCAGTTTCAAAACTCCAATTTCAAATTTTAAAAATTTTGTTAAAAAAAATTGGTATAAATCAATGAAACTATATTATGTATATATTTTAATTATATTTAATTATATTCTCAGGTATTATTGTTTTACTATGTAATATTGTTATTTTGGCCATTATTATGGCTTTATATTACTGAATTGTGATAATAAATAAAAAAAAAAAAAAAATTTCAAAACTTTTTGATCATCACATTGTGAATTATTGAGAACATAATCTTATATATAAATAGGCCACACGTTTTTTTGTGGTACACTTTTAATTATGTTATTGTCCACCAATTTTGATGAAACTTATATGGTTTAAAAGGTTATTTTCTCTAGATGTGCACAATATATTTTTTTTAAAAATTCTTTTCATAAAAGTGGTAAAAAGCATTTTAAATTAGCTTGAAAAACAACAACAACATGTTTATGCACATCTAAATACATGCACGTGCATTTGTACACAAACGTGAAGAATATTTTTGCGTATAAACAAAAGAAACTGTATAATTTCGTTATTAGTGGTCGAATTTTGACCACCAGGCGATCCTAGTAGGGAATAAAAATATGAAAAAAGTATGAAAACACCTTCCGTACCTGCGATTTAAATTTTGAGATTTTCAAGAAAAACTATTTTTTTTTGCCATATTTTGACGAATGAGCCGAATTTCTTTACTGTTATGACTTTTAAGCAAAAGCTATTCAGAATATTATATTCCAGGTAATTTTAAATATAGCCTGAAAGTTTTACTAAAATCGGAAAACGTTAACCCTTAAATCGTGAATGTCAAAGGTCAAATTTTTCAATATTTGGAATTTCTCATGGAAAGATAGCAAAATGTTATATATTTTTGGGCCGATTTTGATGAAACTTAAGGAAAATATAATACATAGTCTAGCATTTACAAAAACTGCAGACAAATTAAAATTAACCCTTAATAGCACTTGGCGTTAAAATTAACCTCAACTTTTAAAATCGCGAAAAACACAGTCAATATGAATGGTGCTAAGTTTAATGTTTTTCAGAATTAAATAAACTGAATCATTCGAGTTATTTTTTAAATCTAATAAAGGGTTAAAATCAATTTTATTATTCAAAAATCCTCCATAAAATATTAAATACGTTATTAAACCAAAAATCAGGTATAAATAAAATATTTTGTCCTTTGAAAAATGTGTGGTCAAAATTGTACAAAAATGTGAACACTTTTCAAAGTGGCTTAGTAGTACTATTTTCTAATACACAATACAATATTTTAAAGTTTGTTTCCTATAAAAAACAATTTTTGATCAGCACTATTGAAATTGACAAATTTTTTTATGGTTTCAGAAGTTTGGGGTCATTTTAACCCCAAGTGCTATTAAGGTTTAATATTAATTTTTCTGCTGTTTTTGTAAATACTAGACTTTGTGTTATATTTTTCTTAAGTTTCATCAAAATCGGCCCAAAAATAAATAACATTTCGCTATGTTTCCATGAAAAATTCCAAATATTGAAAAAATTGACCTTTGACCTTCACGATTTTTTTCGATTGAATTTTTTCCCCTTGTAAACCAGTTAACGTTATCATATCATAATAATATTTTTCACGAGTTTTTACAATACATAGAACCATTCTAGAGGGGGGACGGTCAAAATTCGCAATTTTATTTTTTTGGAGCACTCTAAGTGGAAATTTTATTAAAATCGGAGATGGTAAATCCGACTGCTGTCCGCTTTCACATGGATCCTCCCACAGTTAATGATATGTACGTAACTTCACAAAATATGAGTAAATATCGGATTTTCGAATCAAAAACTCGATATTTATGGATTTCACTTAAACTAATAACACTGTACAACACCAAAAAAATTACGAAGTCCGACCAATAAAATTTGATTGAGGAGAAAAAAAAGACACGAGTATCGGCGTTTTAAAAGTTTACATCTGAATTTCATTTGAGGGGGGAATATTTTTGTAGAATATGTTAACCCACTAAATCCTCAAGGCATGGGTCTTTTATGTCCTTCTTTTAAAAATGAGCAAAAAAGCACCATTACAACAGGGATTTAAGGGGTCTAAATGTTCAGCAAAAATATTACCCGTAAAATTTTACTATAAGTCCCTAAATACACCAAAACGGAAAATTCAACAAGAAAGTCAGAAATAAGACATAAAAAAAGAGTGCCGAGGGTTAATTTCGCATTTATTAAGAATTTTATTTTAAAGAACATTTTAGGTATCAAATGTATTCAGTAAATTTATGCAAAATGTTACGGAGAACATTTTTGTAGAATAACCCTCATTGGTCTAAATCCTCAAGGCATTGGTCTTTTTTGTCCTTCTTTTAACAAAGAGCAACAAACTCCATTAAAACAGGGATTTAAGGGGTTAAAATGTTCCGCAAAAATATTATCCGTGAAATTTTACTATAAGTCCCTAAATACTCCAAAACGGAAAATTCAACCAGAAAGTCAGAAATAAGACACAACAAACGAGAGCTTACGGTTAATTTCGGATTTATTAAGAATTTTATTTCAAAGTACCCCAAAAATTGAACATGCGCACCCATTGAAGAACGCTTATAGCTGGACATCGTATGGTAATGAAGTGGAATTGCATAGATATAAAAAAAATTTATTTTAGTAACTAATGAAGACAAAATTCTTAATAAATACGAAATTAACCGTAAGCTTTTTGTTGTGTCTTATTTCTGACTTTCTGGTTGAATTTTCCGTTTTGGTGTATACAGGGACTTATAGTAAAATTTCACGGATGATATTTTTGCGGAACATTTTAACCCCTTAAATCCCTGTTTTAATGGTGTTTGTTGCACTTTTTTAAAAGAAGGACAAAAAAGACCCATGCCTTGAGGAGTTAGAGGGTTAACATATTCTACAAAAATGTTCTCCGTAACCTTTTGCATAAATTAGCTGAATGCATTATATACCTAAAATGTCCTTTAAAATAAAATTCTTAATAAATGCGAAATTAACCGTAATCTCTCTTTTGTTGTGTCCAATTTCTGACTTTCTGGTTGAATTTTCCGTTTTGGTGTATTTAGGGACTTATAGTAAAATTTCAAGGATAATATTTTTGCGGAACATTTTAACCACTTAAATCCGTTTTAATGGTGGTTTTTGTACTTTTTTAAAAGAAGGACAAAAAAGACCCATGCCTTGAGGATTTAGAGGGTTAACATATTCTACAAAAATATTCTCCGTAACATTTTACATAACTTTGCGGAACACATTTTATACCTAAAATGTAAGGATCATATGGTTTCTTATGAAGATTAACAATAAGAATGTGCCAGAGTTGGTAAACTTTAACTCCCCCTCAAATGAAATTCAGATGACGTTTCTTTTTTTTTTGTCTCCTCTATCAAAATTTATTGGTCGGACCTTGTAATTTTTAAAAAAATTTGATTTTGTTGTATAGTGTAATTTACCTTTTGAGAGCTTTTCACGGCATTTAAATAACACGCAAAGGCATCTTTTGGTTGTCCACAACTTTCATATAATATACCCAAATTTGTCCAAGCGGCCTTATGGTTCTTATCAAGTTGAACTGCACATATATACGCCTGTAATGCATCAGTTGGTTGATTTTGTTGCTGATATAAAACACTAATAATAAGGTACCAAAATAATTAAATTTATAACAAATCTTAATTACAATAATATACCCTATAGAACACCATGTATCAGCATTTCCTTCACTTTTTTCGACTGAATTTCTGTAAGCTATAAAGGCATCGTGAACTTTATTTATTCCTGCGTAGCATCTTCCTAACAAGTATAATGACTGCCCAGATTTTGGATTTGCTTCAATAGCTTTTTGTAAGCATAAAATTGCATAAGATTCTCGTTGTCTTTTATCGCCAAAATACTCAGAGCAATGATACATCCATCCTAAAAAGATATATTAAATAGAAAACATTATATTTGAAAATCATATCATTATGCATTACCAAGTTGCCTATAAATAACTGCTTTTAAATCCAACGTCAGCTCTTTCTCATTAAGTAAGTGTTCATACGCCTCTTTGGCAAATTTATATTTGCGTTGAACTTCATATAGATGTGCAATATGAAAGCGAACTAGAAAAGAGATTTAATATTTTTCAGAAATATTTTTGTATTTTATATGATGTCTTATAAAATTGATTAGGAGGGTAAACAATTAATTTAATTAACTCATAATTTTTAACAAATCTTCTACAATATAGTTTTAAGCGAATTAAAATTGTTTAAGTTAGTTTTTTATATTTGTATTTTGACTACATTCATTTGATACTTAAAACGATTTTTTCTAAATCCTAACAAGTAAAATCGTTAATGGTACCTTCTTAAGCGTTGTTCGCCACTTTTGTATGCTTATACTAACCTTATCGCTAAGGTACATACAACGTATTGATACACGTCACGCTAATGCACATTTATTTATTTTATTTATTATTATACAATTATAACTGAGCCCAATGGGCCATACATAGTTAACAAATTTGTCCACTTTTTTTTCTTAAAAAAAGCTACATTGCAATAAAAAAATTATAATACACACAAACAACTAAATTATCTGAACGCATCGTTTAGAAATAGTAAAACTGAATGCTGCTAGGCGCATTTACTATGCCCCTTTAAAGTCGCATTCAAATATCCAAGATCTGAACGCTTACTTGATGTTTACTACGCGACGTTCAGCTCGTAATAGACCAAGCAAACGTTTTTCTGAACGCAGCATATTAAAAACCAAACTTTCCTACTAGCGACCTGAACGTTTTGTTCAGATTTTTAAAATCAATTAAATAATTCTTCGCTGAACACTCATTTAGCATAACTGAATGCAAAATTCATAGAAACCGTAAAACGTGCCGTTCAGCATAGTGGAATAGTAAAGCAAAACTAAACGCATCGTTCAATAAATCTGAACGGGACGTGTTAAAAATATTTTTGGCAAATTTTTTTAAAACGGCTACAGAAATACCGGGATTCTAATAGAAAAACAACAAATATTAACTTTGACCAAATCTCATTTGTGTGTTTATTTTTGAAGTGAGTGGTTCATATTTTATATACTGACATCCATACATTAAGCTTTGTTAGAGCAACTCAATTTCTATTGCCGGAGTTACAAGGTAAGTTGTATATACATATGTATACCTATGTATTTATGTGAATATTTAACAATTATTGGACATATTATTTAACTAATATATTTGTTTATTATAGAAGCGGGAATCGAGTATAGGCATCTGCATCTATTAAACAAATTGGACCCCGAGCAGATATTCGTAAGAAGCCTTTTAAGAAGTGGAACAAGACAGTATTTAAAAAAGGTGAGTTTATGGTTGTGGCAACCCACAAGTCTTACTTATAAATGCATTATTGCATTTGCATACACAAATCATCATCGCTGCTAATATAAATGACATGCATACATGTATAGATTTTGATCTCTCTCATTCTTTTCACATTCGTCGCCATGTGCACATTTAAACCATTTACATTACTTATCATCCATAAACTTTAACTTAATTTTAATTTTGAATAAATGAATATTTAACATAAATTGGGAACGTGTTTCATTTAAATCGAGAAACCCCCAAATTGGTGACCCCGACGTGATTTTGAGGAATTTCGCACAAATTTTCCAAATGCCAAACGACGACACCACAAGTAACCAGGCAATGGCGCCTAACACGAACGAAACCCCGATACAATGAGTGTCAGTAAAGGTTCCGCCATTTTGGCCCGAACGGCTTGAAATATGGTTCGCACAAGTGGAGGCGCAATTCGATATGGGAAACATCGTGCGAGACCTTTCAAAGTTTAACACCATCGTTGCAGCAATAGAGTCCAACGTGTTAGCTCAAATTTCTGACGCTGTGTTACAGCCACCCGATTCTGGAAAATACGATAACCTCAAAAAGTGCATTATCGAACGTTTCAGTGACAGCGAACAAAAGAAAACACAGAAACTTCTTTCTGACATGGAACTTGGTGATCGCCAACCAAGCCAGCTACTCAACGAGTTACGCGACTTGTCCAAGGACAAAGTTAGCGAAGATTTTTTAAAATCTTTGTGGCTCCAACGCCTGCCGCCAAACGTAAGAGCTATTTTGCAAGCTTCAGATGCCAAATTGGTGGAGCTGGCCAAACTTGCCGACAAGGTCATGGAGGTTAGCGATTACCGACAGGTTTGTACTGTAGAAAAGCCCCAAGCTGAAGCGGCAATCTCCGAAATGAATCAACATATGTCACGGCTTGAAAAAAACTTCGAAAAACTGTTCAACACGAAACGTACACGATCATCAAGCCGAGTACGCCATAACAGCCAGTCGAATGCAACAACAACCCCGTCTTCATAAGAGATATGCTGGTATCATCAAAAATACGGCAACAAGGCTCAAAAATGCCGCTTACCATGTAAGTTAAACAAACAAAAAAACTAAATCTAACACGATTGCCCGCCTCATGATTTTCGACAACAACACCAACACAAAATTTTTAGTCGACACCGGAGCCGACATTTCCATACTACCACCACGATCATCAGACAAATTCAATAAATCGCATTCAACCCAATTCACAGTGGTTTCCCTTATATGAACAAGCGGTCAATAATCAATATCTCCAAAACTAAAAAAGTTAGGGTCTTCAAAATTTGTCACCTCATAGCATGCTCGAAGAACTTAAAGTTTGCAAATTTTTAAGAAAAAATATTAACAACTGTAACCACAGTAGCCCTTTGATCTTTCAAGGGTTAATTGGCTTTTAGATTTGTTTTATGATTTTTTGAAATAAAATATTTCAGTATGAAAATTCGTTTGTTTTAAACAATTTAAGTAAATTTTTAATCCATTTTAATTCATTTGAATTATACACTGAAAAGAAAACTAAATTAAAAAGTTATACAAAGTTATATAATGCAATATGAGGTATTACTAAGTAATATAAGGTAGTAAGGTAAAATAAGACATTAATATACATATATCAAATATTAATCAAATTTAAAACTCCTTGACTTAAACTACTTGTTTTCTTTGTTGGTAAGTTTGTCCTCCAGAAATAAATGGATCTGAACTTAAAACAGGCTATTTAAAAGTTCTGTATTTGTAGCATTGCACGAAATTTTTCGGGTATGTTGCAATCTAAACTGTTTTATATGCTTATTTTTCGCTTCAGCTGCTTCCTCCGATAATTCACACTACTACATGCTTGCTTACCTCAGCTCCATGGATCAGATTTTTATGTACCGATGCAAAAATAAGACGGTGCACAGAGGGATTTTGGTGTCAAAAAGTCAATTTATCAAACACTTAATTTCAAATTTATTTTATTTTTAGAAAATTGAACTAAAGTCCATGCAAGGGTGTTAAGCAAAAATTTACTTAAATTTTCACGCAATTCAGTGGTACAATTTTCCTAATAATACCATTTACCTTTAACATATTTGAAAAATATAACATTTCAACATCAATAAAAAAAAATTATGGGGAAACCATAAACCGTTAAGAAGATATGCCCAAATCTATAAAACTCTAATTATTATTGTATTTTTGATTCCATGGAGAAAAAAAATGTAGCCCCACTTTCCCCAAGCTCTTTTTTTTAATAAAATGAAAGATGGGAGTGTCTTGTTTCGATTAAAAAAAAAGAATAGTTTTCGGAACAGGATGAAAACTTAACATTTTTTGTCGAATAATAAACGAAATATCCAAAAAATTCTTATGTACCAAATTTCTAGACTTTTGCTTGGATATAAACAATTTTATGCGAAAAAATCAATTTGGATTATATGGGTAGTGGGAGTGGACTTTTTTGATAAAATTTATTTTTTTTTTTAATTTAGTCCATATAATTCTCGGTGCCAAATTTCAATGCTCTAGACCACCCCTTATATTTTTTGCTTGGATTGCATGGGCGGTATGCGGTGGGCATGGCCGATTTTAATAAAACTTAGCATACGTTCATCTTTTGTTTCAGAAAATATATGTACCAAATTTCTAGACTTTTACTTGAATAGGAAAAATTTTATGCGAACAAATCTATTTGGATTGTATGGGCAGTGGGCGTGGTCGATTTTGATAAAATTTTATTTGTTTCTTAGTTTGGTCCATATAATTATCTGTGCCAAATTTCAGCGCTCTACAACCACTCCTTATAATTTTTGCAAAAAATGTATGAAGCCATCCCTCTGTGTGTCGGGTTAGTATATTACAGATTACACGCCCATCCGCAAATTTCCGCAACTAACTTCAGCAATTTTATTATCTTAAGAATCAGATTAATACAATGAAAAACAAACCTATGGGGGAATCTTGGGGGAACACAACTAAAACTTTAAGTAAACATCATGAAGTTTTACAAAAAAGTAGCAAACATATAGGTTAACTAAAACATTTATTTCACAAGAATTACAACACAAGTTAGTTTTTATTATTTTCTAAAGATAAAATAAATACCTTTAGCTTCAAAATCCTTTGAAAATAATTTAATTTTGTAGACTACAGCAATTGCAAGACCGTTTTGAAGTGCACTTTTGCTTTGAATTATTCTTCCAGCGTTCAGCTGCGCTTTGCAAATGAATATTTGATCATGCTTTCAATTTTATTTTTAAAAAGTCCCGTTAGATTTACAGTAAAAACCGGTTTGCATTAAAAGGATTCGATATTTAAGAGACACTTTTTTTGGATTTTGTCTAAATATTTTGTGACCGTTTTATTTATTTTTGGCCTATGGGCGGAACCACTGTGCAATTGTACGCAGCAAACGGATCAAAAATAAAAACATACGGCGAACGACGCATTAAAATATCTTTAGGCCTCCGGCGAGAATTTGACTGGAATTTCGTTATTGCTGACGTAACCGACCCAATAATTGGCACCGATTTTTTACAAAAATTCGATCTATTGGTCGACGTGAAAAGAAAACTTTTGATTGACAGAAAAACCCTTTTGGTGGTAAGTGGCGATGCTATTCGCTCTAGTGTCCTCTCAATCTTGCCGTATGATAACACGAATAAATACGCGGCCATTCTGCACGATTACAAAGATTTAGCGATATTTGACCGTAAGAAAGAAACGACACCAAGCAATGTGGCACACCATATAGTGACAAGCGGTAATCCAGTTTTCGCACGTGCGAGGAAATTAACGGGATCCAAGTTGCTAAGGCAGAATTTCAGTATATGCTCGACAATAACATATGTCAGCCATCGAAAAGCTGCTGGGCCAGTCCGCTGCATATGGTGAAGAAGCCCAACGGTGACTGGAGGCCATGTGGTGATTATCGCGCATTAAATTCCATCACTATGCCGGACCGATACCCGATACCATTCATTCAAGATGTCCGATACAATATTTTCTGTAATCGACCTACCACCAGATTCCGATCGAACCAGCTGATGTCCCGAAAACCGCTATTATAACACCGTTCGGTTTGTTTGAGTTCAAGCGGATGACATTTGACATTAGCTACGTTTTCATATACATCGACGACATCTTAATAGCATCGGAATCCGAGGAACAACACGAAAATCATTTACGCACCGTTTTCGACCGGCTTCGTCAACACGACTTAACAATTAATTTCGAAAAATCATCATTTGGAAAAACTGAAATCGATTTTTTGGGCCATACAATATCGACCGCAGGAATCCGTCCAAAGTCCGAAAGAGTTCGGGCAGTGAACGATTTTCCTGTACCTAAAATGGCAAACGAGTTGAAGAGATTTCTAGGGATGATCAATTTTTACCGATCGCTCATACCTGACGCCGCTGTCGGTCAAAAATTATTGCAAGACCTAATACCAGGCAACAAAAAGAACGACACTATACTGATAAATTGGAGCGAACGAACACTACAGGCTTTTCAAGCATGCAAGGACGCTCTCGCCAACGCGTCCCTGCTTAGTCATTTTACGAACGACGCTCCACTGACCCTGACTGTAGATGCATCGACAGAGGCAGTAGGTGCTGTGGTGCATCAAATTGTTGAGGGCAAGAGTCAACCATTAGGTTTCTACTCGAAAAAACTCACACCAACGCAACAGGCATATAGCACATACGACCGTGAGCTGCTTGCTATTTATCAGGGCGTTCAGCATTTTCAATACCTATTAGAAGGAAGAGTATTTACCATTTTCACCGACCACAAACCGCTCGAGTACGCCTTCGGCCAAAAACGAGACAAAACATCCCCCAGAAGAATCCGTCAATTAGATTACATAAGTCAGTTTTCCACCGACATACGCCACATAGAAGGTATAAACAACAATACTGCCGACATTCTTTCCCGAATTAGCAGCATTGAGAAAAGCATTAATTTTGAAACATTATCAGAGGAGCAGACACACGATCCAGAACTGAATGCATTTCTAAACTCCGATAGAGAGCATTCGTTATTGTTAAAAAAACTACCCGTTCCAGATTCTGATCGATCAATATATTGCGATACAAGCAGAAACCTGGTCAGACCATTTGTTCCCATATTACTTAGGCAACAAATACTTAAAAATCTGCACAGCTTATCGCACCCTGGAGTAAGAGCAACTTTTAAACTAGTGTCAGAGCGTTTTGTATGGCCATCGATGTCGAAAGATGTCTCGAACTTCGTCCGATCCTGTTTAAGCTGCCAAAGAAACAAGGTATTTCGACACAATAAGTCTCCTCTAGGCGATTTTGGACCAACTGACCAGCGATTTGATCACATTCACATTGACATCATTGGCCCGCTCCCGCCTGCCAGAGGATATCGTTATTGCCTAATTTGTATTGAATTTCGCGATGGCCAGTGGCCATCCCAATACCGGATATAACGACCGAAAGAATCGCTTTCGCTGTAATTAACGGATGGATTTCAACTTTTGGCGACCCCAATCACGAGAGATTTAGGCCACCAGTTTGAATCGCACCTTTTCGCAGAACTAATGCAGATTCTGGGCGTGCAACATCTAAAGACAACAGCGTACCACCCTCAAGCAAATGGTATGGTCGAGAGGTGGCACCGCACAGTTAAAACTGCAATAAAGTGTCACGCCACAGAAGACTGGTGCTTCGTATTACCCATCGTTTTACTAGGTCTTCGGGCAGCAGTAAAAGAAGACAGCAAATCCAGCCCTGCCGAAATGGTTTTTGGAAGCCCTTTACGTTTGCCAGGCGAATTTTTCCAAGAGTCGAGAATAAACACTAACAGCACCGAATTCGTCAAGCTGATACGACGCAAAATGCAGTTATTAAAACCTAATTGTGCTTCCCGTCATCATGTTGGTAAATTTTTCATGCAGCCAAGTCTTAAGTACTGTAGCTACGTTTTTTTCCGAAGCGACCACGTTCGGGCTCCGTTGGAACCACCTTACACGGGCCCATTCGAAGTTATTGCAAAAAGTGATAAATATTTCAAAGTACAATTACAACAACGCAAAGCCAACATTTCTATTGACAGACTAAAAGCAGCATACGTTCCAGCTGACTACAATTTCAATCACACAAATAGTGGAAGTCTACCCCATACATCGCCAGATTCAACAGACAACTCTATGGTAGAATACCAACCAGTGCCTTTACCGGATAATCTGGAAGAGCAAAGCAGTCTCCATACATCAGATTCGAATTGCCAAGAAGAGGTTATGAAAACCACACGCTCCGGAAGACATGTCCACTTTCCAGCTCGTTACCTATGACCTGTCCACTAGGGGGGGAGCCCTCTGGCAACCCACAAGTCTTACTTATAAATGCATTATTGCATTTGCATACACAAATCATCATCGCTGCTAATATAAATGACATGCATACATGTATAGATTTTGATCTCTCTCATTCTTTTCACATTCGTCGCCATGTGCACATTTAAACCATTTACATTACTTATCATCCATAAACTTTAACTTAATTTTAATTTTGAATAAATGAATATTTAACATAAATTGGGAACGTGTTTCATTTAAATCGAGAAACCCTCAAATGGTAATTAATTTTGTTCATTATTTATTTTGGAAAACGCCTTCTACAAACACCATCTAATTTTAAGGTAATTGTCGATGATATATGCAGGAATTTCCTCAAGAGCAGGTTTCCGTGAGTTTATAGAAATATTTGTTTATGTATGTATGAATAATGCTTGTAAAATATATTGAATAAATTTTGTTAATATTAAAAAAATGTTTTATTTAATTTTCTGAACGCAGCTGGTGAAATAATAAGCTTACGTTTAGTAATGAAGAAATTGAACGCATCTGCTATAAAACTGAACTATCGTTAAGTATTGTGAAAATTAAACGAATATAATTAACACCTGAACGTCCGTTTACTTTTGTATAAGCTGAACTCAATATAGTAACAAGTGAGAGTGCTATATTCGGCTGTGCCGAATCTAATATATCCTTCACCAAATTAAAATTTTAAATATTTTTAGGTAAACAAAATTTATTTTTTTTTCAGTTGTTTTTTGAATTTTTTGGAAAAAAAAATTTTTCGATTGTTATTTAAATTTTTTTTTTTAAATTTTAAAAATTTTTTTTTTTAATTTTTAAAATTTTTTTTTTTTAAATTTTAAAATTTTTTTTTTTTTAAATTTTAAAATTATCTGGGGTCTTCAGAAAACTGATTTCAACAGACAGACAGAGAGACAGACAGACGGACAGACAGACAGACAGACAGACAGACAGACAGACAGACAGACAGACAGACAGACAGACAGACAGACAGACAGACAGACAGACAGACAGACAGACAGACAGACAGACAGACAGACAGACAGACAGACAGACAGACAGACAGACAGACAGACAGACAGACAGACAGACAGACAGACAGACAGACAGACAGACAGACAGACAGACAGACAGACAGACAGACAGACAGACAGACAGACAGACAGACAGACGGACATGGCTTAATCGACTCCGCTATCTATAAGGATCCAGAATATATATTTATATGGTCGGAAATGAAAAATGTAGAAATTACAAACGGAATGACAAACTTATATATACCCTTCTCACGAAGGTGAAGGGTATAAAAAGCTGAATGCACGTTCAACGTAAAGCTGAACGTTTTATTCGGTTTTCTACTACAGCAATAATGGGTGCAAAAAACCTAAGAAATATTTAGAAAAACTAAACGTTTGTTCAGTTGTTTACTATTTAATTTTTTCTGTGTAATGATATATAGTAAAAATTTAGCAAACTTTTATCTAACCTTAAAAACTTAGGTATACAAATATTAGTTGGAAAAAATATAATAAATATAAACCAAAAAAAAAACAAATCTCAATTGCATACTGTATCAATTTAGTTATAAATAGTTAATAAAAATCATCGCAGCAAAAATTTTGTGAATTTTTGTAATGACAACTAGTTATTTCATGCATTATTTTGTAATGAGTGGTGGTTACCCAGCACATTTTTTATTTACTAGAATAGCTACTTATTATACCCTTCACCTTCGTGAGAAGGGTATATATAAGTTTGTAATTTCCACAATATAATTTACCGACCCTATAAAGTATATATATTCTGGATCCTTATAGATAGCGGAGTCGATTAAGCCATGTCCGTCTGTCCGCCTGTCTGTTGAAATCAATTTTCTGAAGGCCCCAGATATCTCCGGGATCCACATCTTCAACAATTCTGTCAGACATACTTTCGAGAATTTTGCTATTTAAAATCAGCAAAATCCGTCCATAAATAACGGATATATGAGCAAAAATCCGAGACAACCTCTGAAAATTTCATCAAAAAACACAATGTATTGCATGCTTTGACAAAAAAGCAACAAAACGTATGTTTGGATGTGCATGCTTTGCAGTGTTGCCAATTCATGGTGAACAAAAAGGGCTAAATACTTAGAAAAAAAAGGCTAAAAAAGTGCTAAAAAGTGGCTAAAAAAGGGCTAACATTTTTAATTAAAAAAATACATACATTTGACACAAAAAACAACTTAGAATGTTACATTTGGCTATGCCGAATAGACAAACAAAAAATGTATAAATATAGCACACGTTCAAATGCAAGAAAATAAGAATATTTATTCATGTATGTTGGTCCTTAACGTATATCATATACCGATGTTTTTAAAGCCTTGTATTTATCACCTGGCCTGCAAAATACTCCTAGGCAAATTTTTTTATATGAAAGTCAAATTATGTATAAAGTAGTACTTTGAGATAACTTCGATGGAGAATATTTTGATAAGTGAATATATGGCAAATATGCCTCTCATGTAATGCAGAAAAATTATACACGTCGCCGGATAGAATTTATTTTCATTGGCAAAAACATAAATTTTGCCATTAGTTAGTAAACATATCAAAACTAAGGGTCTCATTTTAGAAAACGAAACGACAAACGTTAAACAAATTTTGTATTGAAAATATTTAAGTTTCAAACCCTTTTCCCAGTATTCATCATTCAAATTGCTTACGCTTCCAAACGTTTCGTTTTACAAAATGTGGCCCTAAGATAGCCAAAATATGTAAACATAAATATTTAATTTAAATTTGGAAAAAAATTAATTTTCTATATTTGATCAGATAAAAATGATCATAGCTAAATTATTATCGATAATGAACTGAATTTTTCTTTCTAAATTGGTTGGATTATAGTCTTTGAAAACGGTATACTACATGGCATGTGTTATAAAATATTTGTTAAAGTACTATATTTACGTCAATACATCGCCCAGATAAAGTTAAAAGTATTCTCTTTAACCCTATATATGATTTTATAAACGCCCGGACCCGCGCGTAAAACATTAACATATTTATTAAAAATTTTTATTCAAATAACGTCCATTTTCTCTATATTAGTTATGGCATTTTTTTAATGTATGGAAGGTCCAATAAT
This sequence comes from Calliphora vicina, assembly GCF_958450345.1. Classification (NCBI taxonomy): domain Eukaryota; kingdom Metazoa; phylum Arthropoda; class Insecta; order Diptera; family Calliphoridae; genus Calliphora; species Calliphora vicina. The sequence goes on along the minus strand of NC_088781.1, from coordinate 81,383,268 downwards.
TTGTATGTGCTTAAATTGTTAACTGGTTCAACATTTTTAATTAATTTTTGTCATAATATCCCTACCAATTTTTTTGAACTGATTTTACTAATTTTCAACAGCAAAAATTTCAGATCATTAGAGTAAATATATAATTTTCATTAGAGTAAATATTATATATGGCTAAATGAAAATAAAAAAGGCTAAAGGCTAAATTAATTTTTTTGTGGCTAAACAAGATTGAAAAGGGCTAAATTTAGCCCAAAAAGGGCTAAATTGGCAACACTGATGCTTTGCGTATTTTGTTTTTTTTTTGTGTTGTTTCTTTTGGCGTTGTTGTTGTTTTTAATACAACTAAACGTATGTTTGGTTGTGTGTTGGTTTTTTTGGTTTGCGTATGTGGTTTTGTTTTGACAAAAAAGCAACAAAACGTATGTTTGGATGTGCATGCTTTGCGTATTTTGTTTTTCTTTTGTGTTTTGTTTCTTTTGGCGTTGTTGTTGTTTTTTATACAATTAAACGTATGTTTGGATGTGTGTTGGTTTCATTGCCTTGCGTATTTTGTTTTTTCTTTTGGTGTTTTGTTTCGTTTGGCGTGTTGTTGTTTTTTGTGTTCTTGATAAATTTAGGATGATGTACGCTGAAAGTGGGCAATGTACAATGTTGCGGATGAATCTGTTGAAAACAGAATTTTGTCCGCAACGTTAAGTGACAGCTAAAACAGCTGATATCATATACACACACAAATGCTAACAATATGAAAGCAGTGGTGCCAACATTTTTAAAAGGGAAATATTTATTACACTATACAACAAAATCAAATTTTTTCCAAAATTACAAGGTCCGACCAATAAATTTTGATAGAGGAGACAAAAAAAAAGACACGTGTATCGGCGTTTTGAAAGTTTACATCTGAATTTCATTTGAGGGCGCGTTAAAGTTTTCCTACTCTGGCACATTCTTATTGTTAATCTTCATAAGAAACCATATGATCCTTACATTTTAGGTATAAAATGTGTTCCGCAAAATGTTACGGAGAATATTTTTGTAGAATATGTTAACCCTCTAAATCCTCAAGGCATGGGACTTTTTTGTCCTTCTTTTAAAAAAGTACAAAAACCACCATTAAAACAGGGATTTAAGTGGTTAAAATGTTCCGCAAAAATATTATCCTTGAAATTTTACTATAAGTCCCTAAATACACCAAAACGGAAAATTCAACCAGAAAGTCAGAAATTAGACACAACAAAAGAGAGATTACGGTTAATTTCGCATTTATTAAGAATTTTATTTTAAAGGACATTTTAGGTATATAATGCATTCAGCAAATTTATGCAAAAGGTTACGGAGAACATTTTTGTAGAATATGTTAACCCTCTAACTCCTCAAGGCATGGGTCTTTTTTGTCCTTCTTTTAAAAAAGAGCAACATACTCCATTAAAACAGGGATTTAAGGGGTTAAACTGTTTCGCAAAAATATTATCCGTGAAATTTTACTATAAGGAAAATCGGCACCATTGTCAAAAAAAATGTATCGGCATTTAGATTTAAAAAATCGGCAATTAAAAAAACACTTGTTATAATGTATGAAATCAAACATTTTTATTAAAAAAAATATATATCAAAACGAAAGAAATCAATTCAGCAATCTACATATTAATGTTATGTTATACAAAGATAAAATTTTATGTCTGAATTTTCATTATTTTTAATTTTTATTTATACATATGGGCAATTCCATATCATCGTACGTGACGATTGTACTCCTATAGAGTGGAATAGATTTTGCAAAAATAAGAGTATCTGAAAAATAATTTGGTCTTTATGTTCCATTCAAATGGCACTATATTTTAAAATAATAAAAAGTTCTTTGGAATCATTGTTGTCCAAAATATCGAGCGAAATAAGGGTATATCGTACGTGACATAAAACGGAAGTCATTTTGAGGTACATGTAGAAATATGCGAAAATATTCGAATTGTGAGAGGCGTTATGTTTTGTTTTAATTTCTTACACTAAACGAAATATTGTTCCTTTACAATCCATCATATTTAAATAAAAACAATCTTTGGATGATTTTATATATTCAATATATATTCAGTAAATATATGTATAAAAAAACTAAAAAAAATTAATTGGAAATATATATTCGGTTTCAATAAAAAAATTGACAATAGCAAAAAAACAACAGTCAAATGCATTTCATACTACAAGCTAATTGGGTGCCTAGTTTTCTCTGCAATTTTAGCCTAAAACATTAAAAAATTAAATATAATCAGTTTAAACTATTATTTTTGTTTTTAAAATGTAATATGATCTAAATAATTTCACATAGTAACATTTTATTATTTTCTTCTAACCAAATGGTAGCGATTCTAGTGGAATTGCCCATATGTAGATACATATATAATAAATATATACTTTAATTTATATGAGATAAGTTCAAGTTTTTTAGTTAAATATTTAAGTAAAAATAATGATGTTGGTTTTAAATTTTTAAGAATACATGCTTGAGGTTGTCAAGTTTAAAATATCTTTCTTAATATATTGTTACGTTTTAACCTTTTCAAAACGCTGGTTTATTTCCTTTAAATAAACCGGATACTTTTGATTGCAAATAAAAGCCGTTTAGTAGTTTGAAAATTGTAACAACTCTTTATTTCTTTAAAATGTACAACCACAACAGAATTAAATAGCCACTCAATGTTTTTTATACACGTTTATAAATTCTCAGAATTACAGACACAATTTATAATGTACACGAATTTACTTTGAAAACACAACACACTTTAAGGCACTTAGATGATGTTTATTCGAAAAGCGTCTCTGATAAACTCCCTCACGACTGCAACCTCTGCCACTATTTATAACACTGCATTACCATCTAGAAAGCTCTTTAACTGTCAAAGTTCGAATATTCTAGATCATACGCCATCTGTGGTGTACTTTCTACAATGTTCTTTAACTGATTATTCGAACTCGAATACAGCGTTGCCAACTTACAATCAAATCAACTGAAAGCTTTTATTTAACAATGCCCACAGATATGTTACAGTTTGCTATTACAGCACTGCTATTTGAAAGCATCATGCTACTTTTAAATCAGCCGCTAAAATCGTTATATTTGAATTCAAGTACAATTTCGTAACACTGCCCCCCGCTTAAGCCTGTTCGTCCCGAATAGGCATAGATTCACTTCTCCCATATGTAGCTAGTCGTTCTAGATGTACGACCTTCATTTTAGATCTCGGGCTTCCACATTTTCGTATTCTATAAACCATGTCGTCCAATTTCTTAACTGCCCTATGTGGTCTTTTGCAGTGATTCCTTAATTTGGATGACAAACCCTTATTACGTTGTGAGCTACATCTGGTTTTCATTTGGTCATTTGTCATTTTAATTCGTCTCCGAACGAGTTCATGCATTTATTTTTCTGCTGAAGCACCTTCACCCATCTTGGAACCCGGCCTGATGATCTTTTCTCTGCGGGACAGACCAAGCAATCCAACAGGAACCATTCCGCCGTTGCACTGTTCAACGGGGGCCTCCATTGTTACATGGCCACTTTTCACTTCTGCTGGTTCCAACACCAACAAACCATTGTCTATACAATCCTCCACTTCCTCACGGGCCCATACCAAATCCTCTGACTGCGGTGGCAACCTTTTGTGCTCTACAAAAACTAACTTTCTTACTTGAGACTTGCTCTCATATCCGATGTCAAGGGGTATTTTAACATTTCGCCAATTCATGACTTTTTGTCCCATATCCAAAGTAATGCTGTGATTAATCATGAAGTCTGCTCCAATGATTACTTCGTCCACAATATCGGCAACAACAAAGACATGATTTACGCTAATACCACCAATAGTTAGTTTCACATTAACTTTACCATGGACAGTGGCAGGTTCTCCAGTAGCGGTGCGTAGACTTACATTGCAAATTGGTTCCATCGATTTCTTTACTAAATCTGTTCTGATGATAGACTGCGACGCTCCCGTATCCACAGTAAGGATGTGCTTCCGACCGTTGATGTACCCACTAGCAGTAAGATTGTTATTTTCCTGCTGCAGTACTGATATGAGATGGTAGGGCCATCAGGTGTGGGTGTCAGATCCTGTCCCTCAGTGCAAGCTCGCTTTAAAGGTGGCTCCTGTAATGCTTGATGATTCGCCAGCTGGTTATTTCTTGATGCTGAAACATATCTGATTCGCTTTATTGGTGCTCTGCAGTTTCGCTGAATATGACCCATTTTTCCACAGTTATAACATTTAACTTTGGCTTTGGTTTGTCTCTTACTTAATGCCTCTAAAACTGCCTCTATTAATTCCTTTAATTCGTTGACCATACTTCTATCATTTTCAGCGACAAACTCGATTTTCCGCACATTACACACCTGGGGTTTTGAAATTATCTTTGCTGTTTCTTGTACCAGCGCGAATGAGACGGTTACAAAGAATGATGACTTTGGTGTGGCACATACCGCATATTTTATCTCTGGATCGCGAATACCATTCACAAATGCCTCTATCTTCAAATGCTCCAAAAATGGGTTGTTCTCCCCTGGATAAGTAAGCTGTAGCAAACGCTCGATTTCCAACGCAAAATCTTGTAGCGTCTCATTGGGTTTCTGCACTCTACAACGCAATTCCATTCGGTATAATTCTTTTTTATGTTCGCCACCGTACTTACGTTGCACATAGGTCTGGCGACCCACTGTTTTTGGCCAAAACTAAAATATTCACTTATATACATAAATTCATACAAAAGATACAATTAATAACAAAAAACATAAATTTTATTAAGTTTTTAATAATTTAATTTTTTTTTAGTTTTTTACTTCCACTCTGCCAAGCTCTGAGTAAATCACAATTTTTGAAGCAAAAGTTTCCTGAAACAAAAATTGATTTCTTAAAAATAAGCAAAAACTAGCAGAAATTTATGGATGATTCCTAAGCACAAAATATCACTGTAATTTTGTGCGTTTTTGGTTCGTTGAAATCGGTTGAAATTATGTATGTTATATACATTATATAATTATGACTAAATTATAATTTTTGAAGCAAAAGTTTCCTGAAACAAAAATTGATTTCTTCAAAATAAGCAAAAACTAGCAGAAAGTTATTGATGATTCGTAAGCACAAAATATCACTGTAATTTTGTGCGTTTTTGGTTGGTTGAAATCGGTTGAAATTATATAAGTTATATACTATTTTTTTTTATAAAAAGTTAAAATCACTGATTTTTAGGTTATGCAAGTTTTTTATGTAATTTCTTATTACCATAATTTTTATTGAATATTTCACTATTAAAAATTTAACTACTTACCATCGTCATTAATATCCATAACTAACTGATTTAAAAAGTTTTTTTATATTCGTGTAACAAAAAAAAAAAAATTACATCACGTGTTTCAGTTTACCACTGCACTTAAAACATTGAACTTTCTCCCTTCATAGAATAACGGTTAATTGAAGTTTGTAAAAACAAAATATTTTTTTTGTTTTTCTGAAGTGTTTGCTACAACATTCTAACAACAAATATAGTAAAAGGAGTTTTGAGTTTTGGCCAAAAAATGTGGTTCGCCAGACCTATGTGCGTTGTAGCGCATCCATTATGTCATCATAACAATTTCTGTTGCTTGCTGGCACGCTTTCAAGAACTACTGCTGCATTCCCTTTTAAGGCCAATATCAATTCTATAGCTTTTTCTTCATTGTTCCACATGTTTCTAATGGCAACTGTATCAAACTGGAACTTGAAAACATTAAAACTAGGGGCCTTTATTCTACTCGATGTTTCTGAAATAACTCGACCCGGTCCATCTTGGCATTGAAGATTATTAACCTTTGTTTCTAGGTCATGCAGTTTATTGTCGACACCAATCTGTAAGTCGGAGAGTTTTTTATTGACGTCTATGGCTTGTATTTCTAAACAGCTTTCTAAGTCGGACACCTTTTTCTCAATGCCATCCACTCTGCTGTTTATAACTTCCGATATTTGATGAAGCTTCTCGTCTGTTGCTCTAGAAGTTTCTTCAAATTTCATTTCCATTATTTTATTTTCTTCTTTAACTTCCGCAAGAAGTTTCTCGTTGTTTACTTTAGAAGTTTCTAAGATGGTTCTAGAATTTTCGTTCAATTTCGCTTCCAGGTTCTCGTTGTTTACTTTAGAAGTTTCTTGAACTTCTGCTTTAACTTCAGACAGAAGTTTCTCGTTGGCTGTTTCCATTTTTTCCATCATAGTCGCGAACATTGTGCTTAAATCTAAGCTGCTTGTTGTTGAACGTGTAGAAACTTCCATTTCTTCCTTATACTCGAATTCGTAAGCACCGATGTCAATATCACGGCGCTTAAATTCATCTATGAGCCTCTTCTGCAATTCCGCCTTATTACCTGCTGTTGGTAACTCCAACTTACTCAGTTCTTTCTTGAGTTGTTCAACTTTTAGTTCCTCAAACTTCATGCTTATTATTTTGCAATCCCACTTCTGACACCAATTGTTACGTTTTAACCTTTTCAAAACGCTGGTTTATTTCCTTTAAATAAACCGGATACTTTTGATTGCAAATAAAAGCCGTTTAGTAGTTTGAAAATTGTAACAACTATTTATTTCTTTAAAATGTAGAACCACAACAGAATTAAATAGCCACTCAATGTTTTTTTATACACGTTTATAAATTCTCAGAATTACAGACACAATTTATAATGTACACGAATTTACTTGAAAAAACACAACACACTTTAAGGCACTAAGTTGATGTTTATTCGAACAGCGTCTCTGATAAACTCACTAACGACTGCAACCTCTGCCACTATTTATAACACTGCATTACCATCTAGAAAGCTCTTTAACTGTCAAAGTTCGAATATTCTAGATCATACGCCATCTGTGGTGTACTTTCTACAATGTTCTTTAACTGATTATTTGAACTCGAATACAGCGTTGCCAACTTACAATCAAATCAACTGAAAGCTTTTATTTAACAATGCCCACAGATATGTTACAGTTTTACAGCACTGTTACTTGAAAGCATTATGCTACTTTTAAATCAGCCGTTAAAATCGTTATATTTGAATTCAAGTATAATTTCGTAACAATATATAACAAAACAATTTGAATTGTAATATTTTAAAAAATCTTTAGAATCAAGAATACCTTCTAAATATTCGTTTACAAGGGAACATCGAAATTTAGTTTTATTAAGATTGACCTGACTAAAAATACTTTTAACATGCGCAGAAGAATGTGGCAGTATCATTATTTGTTGAATAAATGTTTCTAACAATGGGAAAGCAGATGTTTTATCGCCACGCTTTTGTCCACAAACTGTTTTCCAAAACGTTGGTAAATTAATTTTAAAATCAAATATTTATATTTTCCTTCCATAATAAATTGAGGATTAATCATATTTAAAGATTTAAAATTGTTATTTCCTTTTCACTCTCTAACAAATTGTTCAAGTATTTAGAGCCAAAATTATCAAAATTTATAAAGTAACCAAGCATTTTTGGAGCAAAAATCTGCACTTTGCTATTTTTAAGGCCTGGACACAATATTCATTCACTTTTCAATGTCAGTGAGCGAAAGATTGTTACAGAATTGACGAGTAAAGTGAACAGAGATCGAAAATAACTCGTCATTATACCAAAAATTCCATATTGTGATTTATATTTTTGTGATAAAAATAAATCACTGAAAATAACAGTTATAAAATGATTTTTATTTAAATGGTTTGGTATGACCTTTATTCGTTTTTGTTCTTTTTTAATGGTTTGGTGTGAGATAAACAATTCATTTGTTCTTGTTCTTAATAACTGTTTCTTTCTCTTTTATTTACATACAATAACATATTATTAGTAATTTTTAACAAATTATGGAAATAATATGATAAGTATGAGAATTTTTTTTAGTTTGTTATAAATCTTTTGATAAATTTTATATACTTAACCGTTGATTTGCATCAAATGAATTTTTGCGATTTATTTTTCATGTTTGCAAATAAAAGTTACAAGCTGGGGCCTATTTCACTAAACTACAATTCTACAAGTTACATTTACAAGTCTAATTCTTACAAGTGCTGATGAATTGTGTTTCATTAAAATTTTCACAACACTTGTAGCTTTTTGCACTTGTAAACTACAATTTCTACAATTACAAGTTCTTGTACATATATATTGTTTACAATTCTTATTTATTATTACTCAAAATGCTAAAATATCCTATAAAAACGCATATATAACATATTTCAATCATTTTTAGACCCAATCTATCAGAAAATGTGCGGGGACTGATAAAAACAAATACTTTTGCAATTATGGGTATTAATTTATAATTGTCTATATATGTTTAGATTTCCAAAGTGGCTATTTCCAAAAGCAAAAAAAAAAAACAAAAACAAGTCGGTCAAGCGCGACCATATTATATCCTACAACAATCGCCTTAAAATTAGGCGACATGCCTTATGTACTTATGAATTTTTGTAATGACAACTAGTTATTTCATGCATTATTTTGTAATGAGTGCACATTATTTTATTTACTAGAATAAGTACTTATTTTTATACAGGTTGGTAATGAGATTTTGCATTTAGCACAGCTATCTAGTGTGTTTGACTGGAAAACTTGAGGTTAGTGGTTCGCCACCAGTCAAAGAAATTCATTTTTTTGTTCATATCATATTTATATATATGTTGATGTTAAAACTATTGTTAATTTACAATAAAATAACTCGTACATGGAGCAGGGAGTTAGCAGCTTGACTATCAAACACAAGCAAATAATGTGACTGTTCGATTCCCCACACAAGGCAATATTTTTTGTGTTTTTTTTTAACTACATATTCTTGTTGTGAATTTACCACTTATTTCTTAACTGATTGTAAGTACACATGTAAGCTTGACCCATGAATTTTTTAAAAATCTCGAACAAAGGTAAGTAGTGTTTCTGTCAAATAATAAGTAGTTATGCCTTGGCTGCAATATTACTTGCTGGCTTACTAAGTAAGTAAAGTTTTTGCTGGGATTATTTTCAAGATCTTTAAAAATTTTGCATTTAAAGGTAATATACGAATATTCAAAAGTTTTAAGAGAATTTGGTAAACTATTAAATATCCTAGCTACTCGCACATGAAATGAGCGTTCCAAAATTGATGTCTGTCTGGGTATTAAAATTTGGCGATTGCGACTACATCGACTAAAAGAAAAAATCGACTAAAAGATAAACATCCGTAAAATATTACCATTTCTGTAGTGCGATTCACTAACTTGTAACGAACCGACAATCGTAATGTTTATCGACATAAATAATCGCTTGCAGTAACGATAGTGTGATTCAGTAATTTATTTTTAAAGATTGTTTAAGATATGACATCTCTGTCTACAAAATATCAAAATAGTAAATACATAATTTTATAAATAATTCTACTAAAAAAAACAACTTATTACCGGCCAAAATGTAAAGGTTTACTTTTGGACAATAAGTACTTCTTCCAGGTGAATAATTAGTAGTATAATCTTCAAATTCCCCTATTTTTCAGCTTATTTTTTATATTTTACTGTAAATATTAAATTGTGTTTCCATTATTTTTACGATAGTTTCAGCTACAAAAGATGAAGATGACGAAGAAAAAATTGCAAATACACTTTAGAAAAAAACTGCTTAAAGTAACAGCTGACTTCAACCGACAGCGAATGTCGTTAAAAATGTTACTGAATAGCAAATTCGTTAAATTTTCGTTATATTTATTTTAACGATACGATTATCGTTATAAAAGTTATTGAATCACACTACATCACACTAACGAATTACTCTATTAAACAAAATTATAAGTTTTTTAATGTTATATCCTATGGTACCTGTATATCTCAACGCCGTACAAAAATATGGGAATAACTAATGAATGAATTATCAATATTTTATATACACAGGTAAAATCAAATAAGTATTATAATTTATAATACTAATTTGATTTTACGAATTAATACATATGAATGAGCATTTAAAAACACAAACAAAGTCGATCATTTACGCTCTCACTTGATATTTGTATTCATACTTGGATTCTTTCAGAATACAGTATGTATACATTAAAATTTTATTCATTGCATAATTATATTTTCAGCAACTTTCTTAAATTATGTATCTCCTGTTATTTATTACCTCTTCGTATTAGTTTCATTTGAAGTGATGAATTATTCTTTCTTGCTTTCATGCATTTGTTCTTCCATAATCTGGTTGTTGCATTTTCTATCCCTTTTTAACTTTTTTACTTTCTTTCGTCATATCATTTTGATGATTACATTTTCTATCATTCCTCTTTATCCTTTTTTCTCCTGCTACAAAACCACTCACGATCATCATTGAACTTATTTATGTACATACATATTTGTTTATGATTTTTTCATAAATTGTTGTTGCATTATGCAGTTACAGAACACATGTACACTAGAGTGACAATCAGTTGTATGGAAAAAAAATGTTGTTCAAATTTTGAGAGTGCCGGGCGGAATATTATGACACTAGGCCTAAAAGTTAAGTGCTGACAATTTAAGTCAAATAGGACAACGATTTCTGGGCGCGCATCGAGGTCAAAGTTGAGATATATGCAAAATTTTACTATTTATATGAAATAAATAGGTGAAACTCGTTAACTTTCTGCATTTTTTCTAGAAATATGTAGATTTATTTATATTAATGAATATTTTGTTTTATTTATTTTCAACAACCTAGCTTTATTGGTCGTAACCGGTTATAAATTTCTACTTAATATTACATTAAAATTTTTTTTTGTATCTCCTTTGTGTCAAAATTTTAGCTAGTAAATAAATACTTTTGCAATTAAATGCAAAATAATCGAAATGTGTACGTAATTATCGTTGTAATGAGATTTAAATTACAAAATTTGGTTAAAAAATGTTAAAGTTATTACAAATTCGCCAGACTATTAACTTATCTTAGGCCACTTGAACAAGAAATTTAGGAATAAAAATTAACATATTTCGAGAAAAATTTAAATAAAAGCTCATTTTTATTTAAAATATATCCGTATTTACTTGTGTGTGAGTTTTTGTCTTCGTAGGTTACCGTTAACCTATTCGAAGGTATGGCCAAAAAAATATTTTTAAAATTTTGTTAAACAAATTTTAGAATTTTTTGATCATCACATTGTGATTAATTGAGAATGTGTGTGAAGTTAAATTCGAATTTAACTAGCACAGACAAAAACCACATTTTTTAACATTGATCATTTTACAGTCAACATAGCACTGTTAAGCACTTAACAGTCATCATAAATAAATTGTAGTACATGAAATATATCTGAAATATGTATCTGAAATAATTTCAGAACTATAAAAAATAAAAAAAATAATAAAAAAATAAATTTCTGACTTGAAATAAAAGTAAGATAGTAAGAATTAATATTGGAATTTAAATAAAATTGAGTTTTTTGAAAATAAAAGCTGGAGAGGATTAGTGACCATTTTGGGAACTGGGTGAAAGGTTCGCATACTACACTATATAGAAATGTTGGTGCAATGAGCACTTGTTGGAACTGTTATAGTGGGATACCTGAAATAATCTTGGGATTTGAGAAAACTTAAGTTTTTTGAAAAAAAAGCTCGAGATGATTTGTGACCATTTTGGAAACTGGGTGAATGGTTCGCATACTATACTATATGGAAGTGTTGGTGCAAGGAGCACTTGTTGGAACTGTGGTAGTGGGATATCTGAAATAATCTTGGGATTTGAGAAAATTTGATTTGAAAAATAGTATTTTTTTGAAAAATTTTCTGGAGAGGATTTTTGTCCATTTTGGGAATTGTGTGGAAGGTTTGCATATTACACTATATACATATGGTGGTCCAAGAGGTACTTGTTGGCACTGTGGTAGTGGGATATCTGAAATAATCTTGGGATTTGAGAAATTTCGACTTGAAAAATGTAATATTGCTTGCTGGAGAGGATTAGTGTCCATTTTGGGAATTGTGTGGAAGGTTCGCATATTACACTATATAGATATGGTGGTCCAAGAGGTACTTGTTGGAACTATGGTAGTGGAATATCTGAAATAATCTTGGGATTTGAGAAATTTCGACTTGAAAAATATTATTTTTTTTTGAAAAATTTTGTAGAAAGGATTTTTGTCCATTTTGGGAATTGTGTGGAAGGTTCGCATATTACACTATATAGATATGGTGGACCAAGAGGTACTTGTTGGAACTGTGGTTGTGGGATATCTGAAATAATCTTGGGATTTGAGAAATTTCGACATGAAAATTTTTATTTTTTTTGAAAAATTTTCTGGAGAGGATTTTTGTCCATGTTGGGAATAGGTTCGCATATTGCACTATATAGATATGGTGGTCCAAGAGGTACTTGTTGGAACTGTGTTGGTGGGATATCTAAAATAATCTTGGGATTTGAGAAATTTCGACTTGAATAATTTGATTTTTTTTTTGAAAAATTTTCTGGAGGATTTTTGTCCATTTTGGGAATTGTGCGGAAGGTTCGCATATTACACTATATAGATATCATGGTCCAAGAGGTACTGGTTGGAACTGTGGTAGTGGGATATCTGAAATAATCTTGGGATTTGAGAAATTTCGACTTGAAAAATTTAATTTTTTTAAAAATTTTCTGGAGAGGACTTTTGTCCATTTTGGGAATTGTGTGGAAGGTTCGCATATTACACTATAAAATATGGTGGACCAAGAGGTACTTGTTGGAACTGTGGTAGTGGGATATCTGAAATAATCTTGGGATTTGAGAAATTTCGACTTGAAAAATGTAATATTGCTGGAGAAGATTAGTGTCCATTTTGGGAATTGTGTGGAAGGTTCGCATATTACACTATATAAATATGGTGGTCCAAGAGGTACTTGTTGGAACTGTGGTAGTGGGATATCTGAAATAATCTTGGGATTTGAGAAATTTCGACTTGAATAATTTTATTTTTTTTTTTTTTAAATTTTCTGGAGAGGATTTTTGTCCATTTTGGGAATTGTGTGGAAGGTTCCGATATTACACTATATAGATATGGTGGTCCAAGAGGTACTTGTTGGAACTGTGGTAGTGGGATATCTGAAATAATCTTGGGATTTGAGAAATTTCGACTTCAAAAATTTTATTTTTTAAAAAAAAAATTCTTTGAGAAATTTCGACTTGAATAATTTTATTTTTTTTTTGAAAAATTTTCTGGAGAGGATTTTTGTCCATTTTGGGAATTGTGTGGAAGGTTCGCATATTACACTATATATATATGGTGGACCAAGAGGTACTTGTTGGAACTGTGGTAGTGGGATATCTGAAATAATCTTGGGATTTGAGAAATATCGACTTGAAAAATTTAATTTTTTTAAAAATTTTCTGGAGAGGACTTTTGTCCATTTTGGGAATTGTGTGGAAGGTTCGCATATTACACTATATAGATATGGTGGACCAAGAGGTACTTGTTGGAACTGTGGTAGTGGGATATCTGAAATAATTTTGGGATTTGAGAAATTTCGACTTGAATAATTTAATTTTTTTTTTTTTAAATTTTCTGGAGAGGATTTTTGTCCATTTTGGGAATTGTGTGGCAGGTTTGCATATTACACTATATAGATATGGTGGACCAAGAGGTACTTGTTGGAACTGTGGTAGTGGGATATCTGAAATAATCTTGGGATTTGAGAAATTTCGACTTGAAAAATTTAATTTTTTTAAAAATTTTCTGGAGAGGACTTTTGTCCATTTTGGGAATTGTGTGGAAGGTTCGCATATTACACCATATAGATATGGTGGTCCAAGAGGTACTTGTTGGGGATTTTCTGAAATGAATCTAATAGTGTTGTCGGAAATTCCGTTTTTTCTTGTAGTGGCTCATTACATAAAACTATTTGGTTTGCATGTCTTTTCCAAATTTTGTTATTTTTTGTTTTAACTAAATAGGTTTGCCTCCCAAGTCTTTTATGTAATCAAATGGTTTATCATTAATATTTACTGTAACTTTAATTGGCCCGTCTTTTGGACTAGAAAAAGAAAATAAACTTAATTCTCTATTATCATTTTCTAAAAAATTAATATTTTGTGATTTACACATCTTTTTCTTACATTGCTCGCTTTTGTGGTTTTTATAACCGCACACTTGACATTGTTGTTGTTGGTCGCTCTTTTTGTGACTTTGCTGCATGCCTCTCTTTTGCGACTCCTTCTTGTCTCGGCTGCCATTTGCTTTTTTGATGAAATTGACATTTTCTTCTTTCACTACCACCGTGTCATACTGATGCTTAGTGTACTCAACTTGATTTGCAATTTCTAGCACTTTATCAAAAGTACAACTAACCGATTCCATGAAGATTTTGTCTCGGGCCGGACCCTTTTCCAACCCCATTACAAATTGATCACGAATTGCAGTTTCCAAAAACGTCCCAAATTCGCAATATACCGCTAATGCTCTAACCCTTACGGCCCATTCGTTTATTGTCTCCGTACTAGATTTTGATGCATTATAAAATTTGTATCTTTCTGCAAATCCTGATGTAGGTGGTTTAAAATGCTTCTTCATCACCGCTACACAGCTATCATAAGTTGTTGTAGCATCTTCCACTGTGACTGGACTCAACAAATTTGTTAACAGCATATACGAAGTTTCACAAAATGACGTCAGCAAAATTGGCTTTTTCTTTACGGAATCAAATATTTCGTTTGCCAGTAAAAATTGATCCATTTGGCTTTGAAATATTTGCCAATTTTTTTGCGTATGGTCAAAATACGGCACCTTCACAATGATTTGCGTAGTCATTTTTTTTGTCCTATTTTTACAAAACAAAACAATTTGTTACTGCAAAAAAAAATTTTTTTCCACCAATTTGCAGTTCTTCTTATTTTTTTAGTTTATCCTCGTCGCCACTGTAATAAACTCTAACAGTATGTATGTATATACAAAAACCAGTTTATTCTTAATTTCTTGTTTTATTTATTTATGTGTTACTTCGTTGCTGTCTATAATACGAGTGAACTTACATACTAATAAATTGAAAGGTAAAGCAAGATGACAAAGTAAATCTCTGTTATTGTTGTTGCTTGAGATTATTTGCAGCAATGGATTAATACAAGGCGAATTCATACATACATACAAAGTGCAATATAAATAAAAGAGATTTACCATACCATAAGAGAAATCGTTTGCGTTATTTCTCTTTAAAGAGTTAAAACTCTACAATTCCCAAGGGAGGGAAGGCATCTCACACTAGACCCAAGGACTTTAGGTATATTAGTCTATCGTCCTTCCTCCTGAAAACCATGGAAAGGTTGATTGATCTGCACCTTCGTTCATCAATTGACCCGAACCGACTATCCTTGTCTCAACATGCCTACATGAAGGGCAGATCTGTTGAGACGGCTTTACATTCGCTTGTGGGATTCGTAGAGAAATCACTCGAGCACAAAGAATATGCATTGGTGGCCTTCTTGGATATTGAAGGGGTCTTTAACAATGTGACGCCAGAGACGATTTTTTCGGCCCTAGGCGGTCTGGATATCGATCAGTCTAGTATCTGCTTCATAGGTAGACTTCTGACCAATAGTCATTATCTCTTCTATGGGAACTGCTACTATTTATAGATTAGCGAACCGAGGCACTTCACAGGGAGGGGTTTTATATCCACTCTTGTGGAATCTTGCCATTAATGAAATTAGATTCCATGAAGTGCAAAACTGTTGCATATATGTTGCTGTAGCTGTTTCTGGAAAACACCTGGACACATTATCACAATGCCTACAAATTTCACTTAGTACACTGAGCCAGTGGAGTACTGCTAGTGGACTTGGTGTGAATCCTGAGAAAACGGAGCTTGTGCTTTTCTCCAGAAGGTACAAAATCCCGAAATGGCTTTTTGATATGGTGGTTAAGCCCATACTAATGTATGGAGCACTAGTATGGTGGAAGGCTCTAAGTAAATCCACCTACTGTGTAATAATTGAGAGAAACCTGCGAATCTCTGTACTAACGATTACGGGTGCGCTGCGCAGTACTCCGTCTCGTGCTCTGTTTGTAATGATGCACTGGCTGCCGGCTGATCTTATGGCCAAACAATTGGCCATAAATTCGGCGGTTAGGTTAAGTACTTTAGGAGCATGGAGGTCTAGTTGTACTGGTCATGCATCTATTTTGGGAAGTATATCTTACCTCCCTGTTAATATTAACTATTGTACTCCCTTACCCTTTATTGACAGACGCTTCTCTGTGTCGTTGGCGGGCGAGACTCCTTCTTTTATGGACACGTTTGTCATATATACAGATGGCTCCCAATCTTCAGAAGAAGGTGTGTTTCAGGCTACATGATCAATGTAGTGTAATTCAAGCTGAGATTTCAGCGATTAAAAGGGCGGTACACTTGATGAAGTACTATAGGCTATTTGGTGTGAATATCCGAATCTGTACCGACAGTAAGCCTGCTATCAAATCCCTATCTGGCGTCTACTCGACATCCAGATTGGTACATGAATGCCGAATATCTCTTAATGAGATTTTTTTTTTTCATCATTTATTTATTGTATCTTCATTATTTAATGAACTAACAATAAGTGGTTCAAATCTTATATCTAATAATTATTATTTAATTAGTCCAGCCAGTGCCGGACGAAAAAATTTTGTATTCATGGTTGTTTTGGTTAAATTGGCATTCTTCCTTCTAAATTAGGTCTGCTGTGTCCCTCCTTCTTAATCGAGTGTGGCCACGCACAGTGGTTTAGAAACTTTTTGGAAATAATTCGGTATCTCGGGAACTATTGGAGATATTATTACAAAATTTCACATGGTTAGAGCTGAGGTGTTTTTGAGTTGAATTGCATTTGTTCAGCTTCCTAGGGGTAATAGGGGCCAGTTTGTGCCCCCTCAAATTTGGTCACCTCGGGTCTCAAAATTTTTTAAAAAATCCCCAAAAATTCATTTATGATCCGAATGAGCTGAAATTTAAAATATAAATAGTCCTTGAGAAGATCTACAAAAAATACGCTTACATGTGTAGGTTATCTCCTTAGGTTTATTTATTTTTTTTTTAATTTTGCTCGATTTTTTTTGTTTTTTAGATATGGCGGCCCTACGGAGGGTCGAATTTTTTTTTTCAAAATATCAGCTATATTGGCAATAAAATTCTAAATAAAATAAAAAAACTTGGTAACAGTTATCTCGTCCGTGTAAAAAGTTACACGCATCCAAAGTTGGAACATGTAAAATGGGCCTAATTTTTTACGATTTTTCCTAAAAAAGTCCCTATATTTTTTCTTTTGTAGAAACAAATTTTCTTTGGGACTATATACAATTTTTATATGTTCCGGAAAGAAAACTTAATGCAAAAGCATGTAAAGTAAAATTGGACCTATCCAAACTTGGACAATTTTAAAGAAATATTTAGGTTTCAGTAAAAAATTCTAAGAAGGCAAAGCACCGATCCTCGAAAAAGTTCCGTATTTGTATAAACCTATATGTTGTTTAAATACTTAGAAAGTTGTTTTACTATCACACGGTAAATAGCGTCACAGTAGGCACTTTTCTAAAATTCCACATTTTCCCCGTTTTAGGAATTTCGGTATTTGAAAATATAAAATGTCAAAAATTATAATGTCATTAATTTAAGGACATTTGGATCTAAATTAGTTCCCAATTTTGTTATGATATCTTTAACCGTTAAAATTTTACATTAAATCAAATTTTATATTTTTCTTCATGGAAAATCACCATATTATATTTTTTTTAGTTTTTAAGGTAAATGACGTTCAAAAAATTAATTAAATTCTTTAATTTTATTAAAATATGAATCTACAAGTCCTAAGGTTTTTACCAATATCAAATACTTATATAAAAAGCATATATCTACTACTCAGAAGCTCCACAAACCTTGCCGCCTTTGAAAAATTTGAACGTTTTTTCATATATTGCATGCAAAATGTGTATACTTACATATTACATGTAACTAATGAATTCAAACGAATACTGACCTTAAAGAAAAGTTGGTATAATGCATTTTTCGCAGTAAAAATAATATTTATTTTCGTGTAGGTTAATCTTCATTTAGATATATATTATTTGAACATTTTTATCTTTATATTGTAGACCATAATATAGTATTTGGGCCAGTGTGTATTCTATGTAAATTGTTTTTGCAGAGTTATAAAATTTATTGAACACGATTTTTATTTTTTTAAATGTACCTATCATAATTTCTAAAATTTACAGTGAGTAGTAATGGAACCTATTTTTTACCTACAATAAATTAGTTTATTAGGTAGAATAAAGATTGCATTTATTACATAAACTACAGGTGTGAGGTGTCACAGTGGGCACTTTTAGGTGTTAGGTAGGCTACACATTATGCCCCTACAATTCCCTATTTAGTTATATGGATTTTCTGTTTTACCTGTAGATTTAACATATGAATGAATTATAAATATAGAAGAAAATATTATTATTTATTCTACCTATGTGAATATTTTTTAATATATAAATTAATATTTTTTAAAATATTCATCATTATTTTTTAACCGTCATGGCTGCATTTTGTGGGAGACTCCGAAAACCTTGAGAGCCGAAAAATACAAACGATAATTCAATATGTTGAAATTGAAAACCAATCGAAAATTATTAATACCGAAGTAGATAAAGTAAATAATTTCATCAAGCTATTTGAGTTGAAGATGAAGTCTGTTAACTACAATATACGAAGATTTCAATCCAAATTTGCTACTTAGTTAGAATGTTTTATTGAAATAAAAACAACTAATGCAGGTGCCCCTGTAAATCATACGAAGACCTGGGAGACAAATCTAAAAAAATGAGGCTATCAGATATATTATCTACCCATTCGGATGCAGAAGCAACACAAATAGCAGACATTCTTCCTGATGCATCACCGAAACGTCTAAAGTATTCCAACACCTTCTCCAGAGTCAGAATTTTCTGAAGATGAAGCTATTGCCCTTATGCTGGAACTAGGACTCTGTAAAAATAAATACATTAAACTAAGGAAGGCATTATCTCATAAGGGATGTTCGATTCTACCAGGATATAATGCATTATGGGATACGAAGAAGACTATTATACCATCGCCAATTGAAGTAACTAATGATGGAGCAATAACTGAATTGCCTGCAATCCTGGAAAATACAGCTATAAGACTTCTTGCAACATTTTCGAGAAACCAAGCGAAGGAACTTAATAAATCCAATTTAACACTAATATGCAAATGGGGATGTGATGGCTTATCAACATTGCCGGAATACAAACAAGTATCTGGAACACATACTAAGGAGTGAGATCGAAAAATTCTTAACACACGTTTTTCATTACATTTTTTAACCCAAGTATTATTTGAATTTTTTTTTGATCAAGTTACCTTTGAAAAACATGTCAGTTATTATGTGTAATGTCAATTATATTAATTTTTTTGTTAATCTGATTAAAATGAGTGACCAGAAAAAAGTGCGTACTGAAATTATTAAATATTTTCAACAAAACCCAACTTGGTCTTACAAAAAGTTGGCCAAGCATACAAAGGTCTGCCGTCAAACTGTTTCCAATGTTATTAAACAGTACCGGGAGAACTTGTCAGTTGATAGAAAACCTGGTTCAGGTAGAAGGAATGGTCCACATGATGTTTCTAAAGCCAAAAAAATAGAACGCATTTTCAAAAGAGCTCCCAACACATCCGGTAGGAAAGCAGCCCGGTTAGCTCAGTGCTCGGACTATTTGGTACGAAAAGTTAAAGCTAATGCAGGTTTAAAAACATACAAGGCTCAAAAAGTTCCTGACAGGAACGCTACTAAAAATTTAGAGGCCAAAAACAGAGCACGGAAATTGAAGTCAAGTTTTATAAAAAAATATTCTTGCTGCATAATGGATGACGAAACGTATGTTCTGGCAGATTTTTCGCAACTTCCAGGTCAAAAATTTTATGTTGCTGATGCTCGAGGGAATGTTGAAGAAAAGTTTAGGACCCAAAAGCAGACAAAATTTCCCAGAAAGTTCTTGGTATGGCAAGCAATATGCAGTTGCGGCAAAAGAAGCCACTCATTTGTTACAACGGGCTCTATAAATACCGAAATTTACATCAAGGAATGTTTACAAAAAAGGCTGCTTCCATTCATAAGACTTCATAATGTGTCCACTTATTTTTGGCCTGACTTGGCATCCTGTCACTATGGCAAACAAGCCCTTGAGTGGTACAAGAACAATAATGTGGTATTTGTACCAAGAGAGGCAAATCCTCCAAACTGCCCGGAGCTAAGGCCAGTGGAGAGATATTGGGCTCTTGTTAAAAGAGAATTGAAGAGTACAAAAAAGGTGTCCAAAAGTGTGGTAGATTTTAAACGGAGATGGACTACATGTTCGAGCAAAGTGACAGAAAGCACTATAAAAACGTTAATGGAAGGGTTTCCGAAAAAGGTTCAAAATTTCATCACTAGTGATTAAAACTATAAAAATAATTTTTTTTGTAAATTGTAATAATAATTTCAATCAAATAAAAAAAAAATTAAAGCTGTAAGTTTAGTGGTTTCTTTTTTATAAACATATATGTATGTTAAGAATTTTTCGATCTCACTCCTTACTTCTGACTACAAAAGTGTCTTTATGGCATCACTGGTTCCACTGCGCCTAAGGAATGATTCAATTGTTGCCTCGACATCAGCCAATAGTATCAACTATGTATGGAGAAACAAAACCCCTGGATCTAAAGCTTTCTGTAGACCAATCAGATTTCAATATCTCAAAGAAAATAAGTCAGTTACAAAAGACTGGGTTGATAGCATTAATCGCTCAATAGAAAATTTGCATCCCCTTTGTATTGAAATCCATGGTTACTATATTAACATACAGTTCGAGCTTCAACTAACGATGATTGATGGAAAAGTATGTAATGCAATAACGGAAACAGATTCCGCGTGGAAATGCTTTTTATGCGGAATGAAAAAATCTGAATTTTCTAAAATTTCTGACGGTACGACATCAATTAACAAAGATGTACTTCAATTCGGAATATCTCCCCTACATGCACGGATACGCTTTTTAGAACACATGCTTCACATTGCATATGATCTAAAATACAGAAGCATACCTGGAAACCAAACGAAGATGGTTAGAAATAACAAAGAACTCATGGAAATGAGAGCAAACGAAAAACGGAGAATTCAAGAAGAGTTTAAAGAGATAACTGGCTTAAATATAGACAAACCACTTATTGGATACGGCAGTACAAATGATGGGAATACGGCAAGAAGGTTTTTCCAAAATTACGAAATAACATCGACAATAACTGGAATTAATGAGGAACTTCTTCGAAGATGTCATGTTATACTGTCGGCAATAAACAGTAAAAATAATATAAATGGAGATAAATTTGAATCCTATGCCAAAGAAACCTTTAACCTTTTACGTTCCTTGTATGAATGGAGAGAACTTACTCCTACTGTGCACAAAGTTCTTCGACATGGTCGTGAGATTATAGAATCGAATCTTCTCCCACTAGGTGAACTAACTGAAGAGGCACAGGAAGCGAGAAATTCCGATTTTAAAAACATACTGTTTCTTAATACAAGAAAGTGTTCCAGGCAGTCGCAAAACGAAGATCTCATAAATTATCTTATGTTGTCTTCTGATCCTGTACTATCTTCAATTAGAAAGAAATGGAGCAGGGACAGAAATTTATCATATGAAAACGAAGAGCTCAAAGAAGTACTAGATCTATTCGATGTAAATGAATATATTGTTGAAATAAAATAAAAAAAAACATATTTAAAAATAAAAAAATTGTGTCTCTAATTAATATCGTATACAAACCATTTACTGCTAATTTATGGTATTACCCATATTATGGCCTACAATATAAGGATAAAAATGTTCAAATAATATATATCTAAATGAAGATTAACCTACACGAAAATAAATATTATTTGTTTTTACTTCGAAAAATGCATTATACCAACTTTTCTTTAAGGTCAGTATACGTTTGAATTCATTAGTTACATTTAATATGTAAGTATACACATTTTGCATGCAATATATGAAAAAACGTTCAAATTTTTCAAAGGCGGCAAGGTTTGTGGAGCTTCTGAGTAGTAGATATATGCTTTTTATATAAGTATTTGATATTGGTAAAAACCTTAGGACTTGTAGATTCATATTTTAATAAAATTAAAGAATTTAATTAATTTTTTGAACGTCATTTACCTTAAAAACTAAAAAAATATAATATGGTGATTTTCCATGAAGAAAAATATAAAATTTGATTTAATGTAAAATTTTAACGGTTAAAGATATCATAACAAAATTGGGAACTAATTTAGATCCAAATGTCCTTAAATTAATGACATTATAATTTTTGACATTTTATATTTTCAAATACCGAAATTCCTAAAACGGGGAAAATGTGTTCCAAAAACTGAGTTTTTTTAGAAAAGTGCCTACTGTGACGCTATTTACCGTGTGATAGTAAAACAACTTTCTAAGTATTTAAACAACATATAGGGTTATACAAATACGGAACTTTTTCGAGGATCGGTGCTTTGCCTTTTTAGAATTTTTTACTGAAACCTAAATATTTTTTTAAAATTGTCCAAGTTTGGATAGGTCCAATTTTACTTTACATGCTTTTGCATTAAGTTTTCTTTCCGGAACATATAAAAATTGTATATAGTCCCAAAGAAAATTTGTTTATACAAAAGAAAAAATATAGGGACTTTTTTAGGAAAAATCGTAAAAAATTAGGCCCATTTTACATGTTCCAACTTTGGATGCGTGTAACTTTTTACACGGACGAGATAACTGTTACCAAGTTTTTTTATTTTATTTAGAAAATAGCTGATATTTTGAAAACAAAATTCGACCCTCCGTAGGGCCGCCATATCTAAAAAACAAAACAAAAATCGAGCAAAATTAAAAAAAAAATAAATAAACCTAAATATCTCTTCAACTGAAGGAGATAACCTACACATGTAAGCGTATTTTTGTAGATCTTCTCAAGGACTATTTATATTTTAAATTTCAGCTCATTCGGATCATAAATGAATTTTTGGGGATTTTTTTAAAAATTTTGAGACCCGAGGTGACCAAATTTGAGGGGGCACAAACTGGCCCGTATTACCCCTAGGAAGCTGAACAAATGAAATTCAACTCAAAAACACCTCAGCTCTAACCATGTGAAATTTTGTAATAATATCTCCAATAGTTAACGAGATACCGCATTATTTCCAAAAAAAAAGTTTCTAACCCACTGTGCCACGGTTATCTAATATGTTGCGGGCCAGCAGGTTTGGGTGAACTTCAAGTGTTTGTACATTTTTCGAGATTTCAGTTTTTACAATGGGCACGTTAAGATCTTTGTGTATATTCGCGTTTTTTATATACCAGGGGGCAACTGTAATCATTCTTAGAAACTTGTTTTGGCGTCTTTGAATCGGAATACACCATATCGGTTTTATGATCATGTTATAAAGTAGAAGTTTACAATCTAAACTAAGCGTAGAGTTTCTGCCAATAAGCCAATTAATTTGAATGCCAATAAGCCAATTAATTGAATTGATAATGGAAGAATAAGGACAAATTGGTACACGAAACCCACATCGTCAGGTAGAATGGTTAACTTCAACTCTACACAACCATTGAAAATGAAGATAAGTACAGCGACGAATTTAATAAGGAAAGTATTACAGAATACAGGAAAACCAATATTAATAGAATAAGAAAAATACTTACAAAGAATAGTTACCCAACATATATGACGAACAATTTAATCAACAAAGTACTAAAATATGAAAAACAGCAGAAAAATCCAAACACTGAGGAGGAAAAAGTTTTTTACAGTGTACCATTTATTCCCAAACTAACGGAGACAAAAACAATGAAGAGAATGATCACAGAGAAAACAACAACAATAGCTTACAAATCAAATATGACACTGAGGCATCTATTTACAAACAACAAAACAAAAATTGACAAACTTAAGAGTGATAATGTGGTCTATGAGATAAAATGTGACGGTAATGAAAGGGAGAGATGTAACTTGGTTTACATTGGTACGACAAAGAGAATGTTGGGGACGAGAGTTAATGAACACAAAACAGATATTGAAAAAGGAAAAATAACGACGGCATTATCTCTGCACGTAAAGGAGTGCAATCATAAGATGGATTTTGACAATATTAAGATATTGGACAGAGAACAAAAAGAGAACAAACGATACACTCTTGAAAGCTTAAGAATACAACAAAAAATACACAATACAATGAACACGAAAGAGGACAAGGATAACACAAAACTGCAATATTCCGCTTCAATATTTAATTATTAAATCAGTTGAAGTTCTGTGATATTAGTATTAAGTTTGACTTATAGTATATGTTTGTGTTGTAATGATTATTTATTTATTTATTTATTAATTCTGTGTCGTGAAGTCCAGTTTTTTAAATAATAAGTTAATTGACAATGTAAACAATAGAATTTCGTAAGTTGAACTGTGATAGCTTAAGTTTTTCAATGATTTATAATAAAATATTTATATGTTTTTGTCGCTAGAATTCAACAATAAAAGAAAACCCCTGAAGAAGTTTGAAACAAACAAACGAAACGTTGGGTAAATAATAATAAAAAAGAAAATACTTTGATTTTTATTTAAACATTTGGTAACAAATGATTGACCATAAATAGCCCGTAAGATTGGAATCTTAAAAACTAAAATTGTCAACATCATTGGTCATAAATAGAAAACTAGATTTCAATTTCATTTGAGTCAACTTTGCATCTATATGACTTTTCCATGTAAGGCGACGATCGAGATGTATTCCGAGGTATTTCACTTCCGATTGTTGAATTATTGTTTGGTTATTGATATGAATAGGGGGGCATAATTCTCTACGCAATGTAAATGTTATGTGTGTACATTTTTGCTCGTTGAGTTTAATTTTCCATTGTTTTAACCATTTTTCTAATTCAAATATGTGGTTTTGTAAGTAACGAGACGCTTGTTGAGGGTTTTCATGAATGCTTAGAATATCAGTATCATCAGCAAATGTTGATGTATGAATGCGATTGTTAGTTGACATATCAGACGAATATATCAAATATAAGAAAGGTCCCAGGATACTGCCTTGGGGGACTCCAGCTTCAATGGGTTGTGCAGTACTTAAAAAAAAGTACTAAAAAAGTACTTAAAAAGTTTCCCTCTTTAACCTTAAAAGATCGACCAGTTAAATAGCTTTCCAACAGCTTATGTGTGTTTGCGGGTAAATTTTGACTCAATTTGTATATTAATCCAGCATGCCATACCTTATCAAACGCTTGAGAGATGTCGATAAAGAGTGCGGAACAGTATTTCTTTTCTTCAAACGCTTTTCTCACCATATTTACAAGTCTATGGGTTTGTTCGATAGTACTGTGTTTTCTTCTAAATCCAAATTGATGATTCGGAATACAATTGTTTTCAGTTAACATCGGGTACAACTTGCTCATAAGTATCTTCTCAAATAGCTTTGATATATTAGACAATAGGCTGATGGGTCTGTATGATTCTACTTTTGTGTGATCTTTTCCCGGCTTGGGTATCATGGTAACCAGTGAAACCTTCCATTCTGGAGGATAATATTCAAGTCGTAATATAGCATTAAAAATAAAAAGAATTATTTTTATTGCTATCCGGGGTAGCTCCATAAGCATCTTGTTGCTGATCTTGTCCATACCAGGCGCTTTCCTGGGATTTAAATCAAAAATAGCATTTTCGATCTCTCGAATCTCAAAACGTAGTACGGGTACGGCGGCTCCAAAATGGGGTGCAACAGGTGGCAACGCAATTGCTTCGTTTGACGTGTTTGGTGTAAATACTTTTTTTAAATGATTAACAAACAGATTCCTTTTTTCAGTATCATTTCTTGCCCAACCACCACTTGAATTTCGCAAGGGGGACTTACATATAACGGGTCTTTTAAGACTTTTTGTTGCTCGCCATAATGAGTAATCCGATTGCGGGGTTGCGTCCAGGCTTTCTAAATATTTATTCAATGATTCCATTTTTCGAAATTCCAAGAGCTTTTTAAGTATTTTTATACAATCTTTAAGCTTCGATTTTAGTTGGGGGGATCTGTGCAATTGCCACTCTCTGCGAAATCTTCTTTTTTCATTTAAGAGCCGTTCGACATCTTTAGAATTAATTCTATTATATCTGATTTGTCGGGGGGTTTGGGTAGCATGTTGAGCAGCCAGTTTGAGATTTTTATCGAAATTGATAAGAGAGTGATCGATGTTTTCTGGTGTTCTTAGCGGTATGTTTTCCGAGCAATGTGTACTGAGGTATTTTTTTATATTTATTCTTGTGCCTCCCATCGCTAAATTACCAGTCGGGGATACAATTTCTAGGGGGCTCAATAAAGTAAAAATAGTGGGTGAGTGATCTGAAGATAGTTCCAGCGAGGATTCAATTTGAATCATTTCTCTAGGGATATTTTTCATCACGCTAAAATCTATAACATCCGGTATTTTTCGTGGGTCAGTAGGCCAGTAAGTAGGTTGGCTCGAAAGCACATTCAAATTCATTTTAGAAATTGTATCGAACAAACACGACCTTTAGGGGTAATCAGTCGTGATCCCCAGAATGTGTGTTTAGCATTATAATCGCCAGCAGCCAGGAAACGGGGGCCTAGTGATTTAAAAAATCTATTATATTGACTTTCTGTAATTGAAAATCTAGGGGGTGAGTATATCGATGAAATCACTAAGTTTCGATGAAAATCTTCAAGACAGATTGTAGTAGCTTGAAGATAATGTTCTCAAAAATCACACATTAAGTAGTGTTTGATTCGAGTTTTTATTAAAATTGCCGAGCCTCCGCATGCTCTACCTCTGGGATCTTTGGTGTCATATATTACATATCCATTTATTCGAAATGAACTTCTGGACGTCAAATGAGTTTCAGAAAACATCAATTTGTTGGTTTCTTAAAAAATATTCGAGTTCGTTTTTGTGTTGGCGTATGCCGTTTGCATTCCAAAAACATATTCTTAGCCAGTTATATATTACATATCCATTTATTCGAAATGAACTTCTGGACGTCAAATGAGTTTCAGAAAACATCAATTTGTTGGTTTCTTAAAAAATATTCGAGTTCGTTTTTGTGTTGGCGTATGCCGTTTGCATTCCAAAAACATATTCTTAGGCAGTTCATGGTCTGTTAAGCACAGCCTGCAATAACATTGATTGCATCTTAAGCATTTCTTGCATCATGTTACTCATTGAGTTTGTAAAGTTATTTACCGATTGCACAAGAGTTTCTATTGTAGATTCTAGTCGGGTAAAATTGAAAATTGCCGATTGCCCTCTTACCTCTGGGTTCACATTTTCGTTTTGGAGTTGACGGACTTGCGTCTGAGTTTGGTTGTTTCTAAGTACATTTACATATGTTACTTTGTTGTCATATGTCTGTTGCAACGGGGGGTAGTTAAAATTGTTGTTATTTAATGGTTGAGCGGGGAAAAGCTTTGCTTTATTTCGAGTGGTTCAACATTGCAGTCAATACCCTTTATTACAACTTGTAGACCCTTGCTTCCTTTCAGCTGATAAGTGTAAAAACTTTTCTTTTGAGTTTCAAAATATGTTACAACCTTTCTATAATCGTTTTCACTATTGACCTGTATTTTAGTTTCATGAACCGTGCCTTTCTTGATTGGGATTATGTAAAAAGAGTTCTCTCCTATTAATGAGATCAGGCTCTGATCCAGTGGATTCGAATTATTTTCTCTCAAGTAAATGGGGGGTGGTTTTGTAGAGTGGATTTTATTTACTGGTTCATTAGTTTCACATTCCAGAATAGAAAAACGATTTTCATTGTTTAGTCTATCAGGTTCACTATCCTTATATAATTTGGCCAAGGGTGCCGCTTTCGAGGACTTGGGACTTCGTGCCCGTTTTAATACTGTAATATATCGGTCCATTCCAACCTGTATTTGGGATTTATTATCTTTATTTAATGGTTGACTAATCTTGGGTATAGCGCCGCTTAATGGGTTAATTTTATTTGTAGTTAGTGTGGTGGATTTCGTATCTGAAGCTGATATAGCTAGCATACTTTCAGGCATAGATAAAATATTTTTATTTTCTGGTAACTCTCCTATAACAGCTGTTGAATTTTCTTTCGTTTGACAATCATTAGTTGTTGTCAATGCGGGAGAACAAGAACGAGCACGATTAACAGGTTTGGCGGTTAAAAACAAGTTGTCGTCTATTCTTCTGTTTGTTTTGTTTATATTTTTTTCATCAACTGTAACGTATGCATTTCTGCCGTTTACACTTAACCTTCGCTCACTGTTTTTGTTAAAGAGACTCATTAAAGAGTATTTGTGATTACTTTCGTTAACACTCTTGATCTTTATTTAATAGTCAATGCACAAAAAAGGTTAAAAAAAAATACAACGAATTTTCTTTACGTATTTGTCTTTTAGTTTTTGTTTTGATTTTTTTATTTAATAATATTATTAAAATAAAAGCGTCCTTTCGCGTAAACAATAAACAGGTGATATTTATATTTATTTTCCGATAGATACATTAAAATAACGAATTAACTCGGAGTAAAAATAAAACACGTCCAGTTTCAATCACGATCCGATGAAATCTCTTAATGATAAGGCGAGATATTCTAACCTGGAGATATTCTGGGTGCCTGGTCACTCTGGTGTACCTGGCAATGCAATTACGGATGAACTGGCTAAAAGAGGCTCACGTATATAAATTGATGAGATCGATCACTTGGTCGGTTTACCGCTATCTTGCTGTAAGTCAATCATACAGCGTAAATTATTTGAGTCTGCTCAGCTCATATGGTATAATTTGACAAATTACTCGATGCCAAGGCTCATATGGACCGTTTTTGACCATCATAGGTCAATATCCCTCACGGGGCTACCTAGGGCTAGGCTACGAGCTCTGATATCAGTGCTCACGGGGCACTGCTTGATAGGTGCTCATTAGAGTGACAATCAGTTGTATGGAAAAAAATGTTTGTTAAAAATTTGAAGAGTGCCGGGTGGAATATTGTGACACTAAGTTAAGTGCTGAAAATTTGAGCTAAATCGGTCAACGATTTCTGTACGGGCATCGAGGTCAAAGTTCAAATATATTCAAAAGTTCAGATATATGCAAAATTTTACTATTTATATGAAATAAATAAGTGAAACTCGTTTTTTTTTTGTTTGAGTTTTTTTCTACTTGACCGAGACAATTATAAAAAAAGTTGTTTGTGGTGGAAAAATGGAAAAGATAAGATTAATATCATATTTTGGTACTAATTTTATTGATTACTGGTCAATAATTGCAAAATCTCTGCCAATATCTTTGTTGAACCATAAAAGAAACGAAAAGTTGTTTTTGTTTTTACAAATTATGAGCAACGTTTGATGTTTATTGTTTTGAGTTCTTTTCGACAATGACAAAATTCTTAAAACTAAAGTTGGTTGAAGCTAATGATATAAAAGGGAATGCAAAAAATGCAATCCCGTTAGATTTCAATGTATTCAAAAATATAATATGTAAATAAACAAGTGTATGTATGTTTATACATATGATATGTAAAAAAGGGCAACAAGATATTTAAATGAATGTTTTGTTAAGAATATTATTCAGGACTTTAAATTAATGAATTAATGCAACAAAAATAAAATTAATTAAACTATTAATAAAATAAATTGTATTAGGTATATTTTGACCCAACATACTGCCCCCATTGAAAGGGTCTTTCAATCAGCTTCGGTAGGTAAAGGTGCTATTTTATGTATGGGACGTCTTAGATTTCCTTTTGTTGTTTTAAGGTCTACTACTCTGACCTTTCCATCTCGACCAGGAATAACTTTGCTCACTCGAGCTAGGAGCCAATGTTGAGGCGGAATGTTGTCTTCATGAATGATTACGAGTGTACCTTCTTTAATGTTTTCGCAAGTCTTGAACCATTTGCATCTTTGTTGTAGATTTAGTACATAATCACGGACCCAATGAAGCCAGAACTGTTGTTTAAGATATGTAACAAGTTGATAGCTTTTTAGGTAAGTTACATTTTTATAGTTGTTCAAGTTTTCATCAGGTAGAGCCATCAATGAACAACCAATTAGCATGTGAGCAGGCGTTAGGGCTTCACCATCATTTGGATCATCTGATCTAGGTGCCAGAGGACGAGAATTTAAAATAGCTTCGACTTCGATGAGGATTGTTTGGAACTCTTCATATGTTAGGTTGGCTCGAGACATGTTTTTGACGAGAAGAGTTTTTGTTGACTTAACAGCAGATTCCCACAGGCCACCGAAATGGGGGGAACGAGGAGGGATGAACAAAAATCTGAATCCAGTAACTGAGCTGTAGTGCATGATCTGCTTGACATTAGCCTCATTAAAGAAATGTTGTTTGAACTCTTGTAGCCTGGTATTGGCGCCAACAAAATTTGTTGCATTATCGCAATAAAGTTTTTCGGGGATGCCACGACGACCTATAAATCTTTTAAGACATAAAAGAAGGGTATTAGTAGAAAGATCTGATACTAATTCAATATGGATGGCTTTAGATGTAAAGCAAACAAAAATGGCAACATATGTTTTATAAGGCTGTTTTCCTCTAATACGATAAGAGGTATAGAAAGGACCACAAAAGTCGACGCCAGAGACAAGAAAAGGACGTTGAGCCTTTAAACGATCAGCAGGAAGATTGCCCATGAGTTTTTGTAATAAACGAGGATTATACTTAAAGCAATGTACGCAATTTCGAACAACTTTTCTTACAAGCTCTCTTGCGTTGATTACCCAAACTTGTTGGCGAAGAATTCCGAGAAGCGCCTTTGGACCAGCATGTAGATGTTTGCGATGGAGATACTCGATGAAGATTTTAGTGAAACGATGATCCTTTGGTAAAAGGGCAGGAAATTTGGTGTCGTATGATAAAGGTGCATTTGCTAGCCGACCACCCACGCGAACGATGATTAAAGTTGAATTGCAGCACTGAATTTTATCTAAAAATGGAGCAAGCTTTTGATAGCTGGGTTGTAAGTTTCTTCCTTTGTTGAGTAGCTCAATATGTTCCTTAAATGTTGATTGTTGTATGTTAAATACGATTCTCCAAAACGATGATTGTTGTTCCTCAGCGGTTACAAAGAAATTCCGATGTGTTTTGTCGAAGACACGATGAATATAAGCGACGATACGAAGAATGCGAAGATACGAAGAATGACGAGAAATTAATTGATCGATGATTGATTCGGTTACGATAGTAGTTTTAAATATAGTTTTCCTTATTTCTTGTTGGGGAAGTTCTACAACTTCATTATTACCTTTGGGCCAATTTATATCTGGTTCCAAAATGAATTGAGGGCCATTAAACCATATTGTATTATTTAAATCATTGGCAAGACAGCCTCGCGACACCACATCTGCAGGGTTTTGTTTCGAAGGCACATGCATCCAGGGAATGTTGTGAGTTAAGTTTTGTATTTCTGATACTCTATTAGCGACAAAGCAAATATATAACGACGAGTGATTAGTAAGCCAGCTTAGAACTATTTTTGAATCAGACCAGAAGAAAATTCTATATGTAAAGGCATCAAACTTATGTTTGATTTTGTCCCAAGTTCGACAATAAAGCGGCGCAAAGTTCTAATCGCGGCAAGGATTGGTGAACCACTGGAGCAACTTTTGATTTTGCTATGAGCAAAGTTGATTTTAAATCAGTTTTATGAGTCACATAGATGCAGCATCCATATGCCAATTGAGAGGCATCCGCAAATCCATGGATATCAAATTGAGTTTTTGGAGATGTACCTGCAAATCTAGGGATTTCAATTTTGTTGATATTTGGAAAATCCTGTTCAATTATCCGCCAGCGATTCGAGAAACGTTCGTTAAGTGGTTCGTCCCATTCTAACTTTTGTTTCCATAATTCTTGAATCAGAATCTTGCAAGAAATTATAATAGGACTGAGACCAAGAACATCAAAGATTTTTGCTACAGCTGACAAAACCGATCTTTTTGTTGGAACTTCTATAACTGGTAAATCAAAACGAAAGCAACAGACGTCGTCCTTGGGCTTCCATGACATCCCAAGTGCCTTAGCAATGTGTTCGTCATTTGTTTTTAATTGTAGTTCACCGTCGCAGGGAGCAATATTTGGGCAATTTGAATTCCATTTTGACAGTTGTAGTCCGGCTTTTTGTAAAACTTCGACAACTTCACATTTTTTTGCTAAAAGTTCAGAAAAGCTATCTGCCCCCGTGAGCAAGTCATCAACGTAAACATCTTGCTTAAGAGTTTTAGAACCAATAGGAAATTCATTTTTGTAAAAATCAGCGATGAAAACCAAACTTCTTACCGCAAGGAAAGGTGCAGCTGAAGTGCCATATGTTACGGTGTTCAATTGATATAATGTGATTGGCTCATTTACGTTTTTTCTCCATAAAATTAGCTGAAAATTTCGGTCTCTTTCGTCCATCAAAAACTGTCGATACATTTTACAGATGTCAGCTGATAGGGCTAGTTTATTTAAACGAAACGACAAAATTGTTATTATTAGCTCCTGTTGAATTGTTGGGCCGACCATTAGAGCCTCATTCAAAGAAATGTTAGAAGATGTGCGGCAAGATGCGTCAAAAACCACCCTCAGTTTTGTTGTGGTACTTTGAGGGCGCAAAACAGGATGATGAGGAATTACATAATGCGAGGAATCTAAACGATTGAATGTTACAGGTGACATATGACCAAGTTCAATGTATTTGTCCATAAAATCGAAATACATCTGTCGTAAATTATCGTCTTTGTAAAGTCGTTTTTCTAAATATAAAAAACGTCTGCGAGCTACTTCAAATGAGCTACCAAGTTGATTTATAGAACTTTTAAATGGTAAACGTACCTGAACCTTTCCATTAGAATCGAAAATGGTGTTTTTAATAAAATGGTCCTCACATTGTTGTTCTTCTGTAAAAAAAGGCATGCTTGAATTGAATTCTTCTATTTCCCAAAAGGCCTTCAATAAAGAGTCCAGATTATCGGTTTCTGTTATGACATTGCACGATAAGGCACGATGTGAACGTTGAGTATTCACGCTGCCACCGATAATCCACCCAAGGGATGTGTTGATGAGTGAAGGAAGTCCATTTCCGAGAGAAATTTTGCCGTCAAGAAGTAAATCAAAGAAAATTTCAGAACTAATTAAAAGATCAATTCGTTGAGGAATGTAAAATTGCGGATCTGCTAATTCAATCCCATTTGGAATGTTCCAATTTTCTGCATCGATTTGTTCAGATGGGTGCTGTGATGAAATAGATTTTGCGACTAAAAAACACGTAGTCCATTCAAAGTCAGAAACACGAGATTTAATTGTAGCTTTTACCATGTATTTCAATTGAGTTCGTATATCAGAAACACCAGAAATTTCGTGAGTTGATTTACTTTGTTTTAAACGAAGACGATTTGCAGCTTCTTGGGTGATAAGATTTACTTCTGAACAAGAATCCAATAAGGCTCGAAAAGGTTGTAGACAACCGAATGAATCTTTAACAAAAATAATTGCTGTCGGAAGCAGATTTATATGACGACTTCGAATGACAAATGACGTTTTTGTTAAATGAGTTGAGGATGTATTAGTTGGTGTTGGAACAAATGATTGGTGCGATGACGAAGACGATGGTTGAAAAGACGAGGAATGTGGTTGTTGAATTGATGAATTAAACGAAGCATTATTTTGAGTCGAAGGCAAATGACTTGAGTCCGATGAACAAGAAGTATTATTTGAATCAGTTTTTGTTTGGAAATTTGGGTTGTGTAAAGTGGTATGATGCGATACCCTGCAAGTGCGACAGCGAGATTTCGATAGACATTGAGAAACTACATGGCCTTTTCGAAGGCAGTTTATACACAACTTGGAACTTTTAACGAAATCGAAACGACGAGATATGGGCAACGACAAGTACGTAGAACAACTTCCAGTTAAGTGTTCTTTGCTTTTGCAATATTCGCAAATTGTTGATGAAACCATGAATGATAATCCAGGTCGCTTGGGATTTGGTTTAGATTTGTTATCACGAGGTTGACAAGAGTCCATTTCTGCAGTACGACTTTCCAGAAACTGGCAACGATGACTTAAAATTGAATAGCACTGATCCCATGATGGCAAAGAATTAAAATCTTGTTTTTCATCATAATTCTTTTTTGACTCTGCATCAATTTTCGACAAAACTATATGAATTATTATAGCGTTCATCACATCGACTTCTGAACCGAGTGAAAGCAACGAACTACGAAGGGCCGAAACGTTATCAAGAATTGAACGCAACATTGAAGCATTTGGTTTATGCATGGGTAAAATCGAAAACAATGAATTAATATTGTCGATAAACATTAACGATTTGTTGTCATATCGTTCAATTAAATGATCTAAAGCCTTTTGGTAATTTGACTCGACAACTTGAAATGGTTCTATTACTGCTAGTGCTTGACCAGATAAACAATTAAGCAAATAATTGAATTTATCAATGATTGGAATATGTGATTCATTATGCACTAACGTTTTGAATGTGCTTATAAATCGAGAAAACTCCGAATATTTTCCGTCAAATTTAGGTAATTTTAATTGGGGCAAACGATTTTGATGAGATACAAATGATTGAGACGAATTTAAAAAGCTTTGTTCAATATCTCCAGAACTACGTTTTTGATTCATAAGACTTACCAATGGTGCCTTGGCAGAAATAAACAGCTCTTCTAAATCTGATCGAGCCATATCAGAATCATCCAACTTCTCTATTTGTGTTTGAATGTGGCTTATTTGTTTGAAGTAAGATTCTAAAATCTGTAGTCGACATTCCAAAATTGTATAATCGGATGAGTCACCATCTCTGTCTGTTTTCCCTTTCAGTTGTGATATATTTATTTTCATTGTTGTGCGTTGTAACTTTAATGAAGCGAGCGTATTTCCTCCCGTATCTGTTTTCTCGGTACTCATTTTGCAGTAAATATTGTTAAAGTTGCATTAAATTTTGTTAAAGTTGATAAAAATTTAATAAAGTTGCTTTAAATCGACAATTTGTAGAAAGAGTACCAAAAATTGTAATAAGTACCACTCGTTGTTTAAAAGGGCCAACACTGATTATAAGTGCCAACACTAATTGTTGAATTCAAATAAACACGATATGTATGTATGCTTGTATGTATACAGAGTAAAGAGAAATATATTATGAGCGTAGACAGTGTAAGAGAATTTGATTTGTTTTACTTACTAGAATAAACGTAGAACATGTGTATGTTTGATGCTACAAAACTGCAGATGATGGTGGCTAGCAAATACAAGAGCGAAGACGACGATAATGTTAATTAATGAAGAGACTGCTGCTGGCTGGAATTACCAAAGGGACGATGATGATGATGTTTATGACGATGCGTTGTAGACAACTGTTAGGTGCAAGTGCACTAACTGCAATGATAATGTTGATGATGATCACGATGATTACGATGAAGTTAACGTTTTGTTTTATAAGAACTTAATTTTTCTTATTTCAGCACAGTAAATGGTTTTTAGTTTTTATATTTAAATTGTTTATAGGTATTTTTCATACAAATGTTTATACACTTTAATTTTAATTTTTTTTTTTTTATACCCTTCAGCTTCGTGAGAAGGGTATATATAAGTTTGTCATTCCGTTTGTAATTTCTACATTTTTCATTTCCGACCCTATAAAGTATATATATTCTGGATCCTTATAGATAGCGGAGTCGATTAAGCCATGTCCGTCTGTCTGTCTGTCTGTCTGTCTGTCTGTCTGTCTGTCTGTCTGTCTGTCTGTCTGTCTGTCTGTCCGTCTGTCTGTCTGTTGAAATCAATTTTCTGAAGGCCCCAGATATCTCCAGGATCCAAATCTTCAACAATTCTGTCAGACATACTTTCGAGAATTTTGCTATTTAAAATCAGCAAAATCCGTCCATAAATAACGGAGATATGAGCAAAAATCCGAGACAACCTCTGAAAATTTCATCAAAAAACACAATGTATTGCATGCTTTGACAAAAAAACAACAAAACGTATGTTTGGATGTGCAAGTTTTGTGTATTTTGTTTTTTTTTTTGTGTTTTGTTTCTTTTGGCATTGTTGTTGTTTTTTATACAACTAAACGTTAGTTTGGTTGTGTGTTGGTTTTTTTTACAAAAAAGCAACAAAACGTATGCTTGGTTGAGCATGCTTTGCGTATTTTGTTTTTTTGTGTGTTTTGTTTCTTTTGGCGTTGTTGTTGTTTTTTATACAACTAAACGTTTGTTTGGTTGTGTGTTGGTTTTTTTGACAAAAAAGCAACAAATCGTATGTTTGGACAAAAAAGCAACAAATCCTATGTGTGTTTTGTTTCTTTTGGCGTTGTTGTTTTTTATACAATTAAACGTATGTTTGGGCGTGTGTTGGTTTCATTGGCTTGCGTATTTTGTTTTTTCTTTTGGTGTTTTGTTTCGTTTGGCGTTGTTGTTGTTTTTTATGTTCTTGATAAATTTAGGATGCTGTACGCTGAAAGTGGGCAATGTACATACATATATACTAATTATAAAAAATAATAATGCATCCACAACAAAGGTGAAGGGTATATAAGATTCGGCATAGCCGAATATAGCACTCTTACTTGTTTAAACTAATTTTATTTTTATTTATTGGACTTTATTGTCTTTAAATTAATATAAGTCCTGTCACGGTCGCCAATTTTTATGTTGAACCATAAAAGAAACGAAAAGTTGTTTTTGTTTTTACAAATTATGAGCAACGTTTGATGTTTATTGTTTTCGACAATGACAAAATTCTTAAAACTAAAGTTGGTTGAAGCTAATGATATAAAAGGGAATGCAAAAAATGCAATCCCGTTAGATTTCAATGTATTCAAAAATATAATATGTAAATAAACAAGTGTATGTATGTTTATACATATGATATGTTATAAAGGGCAACAAGATATTTAAATGAATGTTTTGTTAAGAATATTATTCAGGACTTTAAATTAATGAATTAATGCAACAAAAATAAAATTAATTAAACTATTAATAAAATAAATTGTATTAGGTATATTTTGACCCAACAATCTTCTAACTTAAACATGGCTCCGCGGCATCAGATGATTCAAGATCATCCAAACACTTCTCGAAAGTAATCTTCACTTTTTCCCAAAATTATTTCAGTTCAATATTTAAAACTTCCATATAGTAGACGTCATGTTCATCTTCGCGAATTGTACTAAAATTTAATAACAGCGTCTGAAGCGCGTATAAAATGTTCCAGAGGTATTAAATTCTTCAAATTCTCAAATCAAATATCAGTAAAGAAGTGAACTAACACGCAAACTATGAAGCGATGTTTAAAATGTACCAAAACAAATGCAAATTTATATAAACTATATAATAAAAAAATTAATAGTCAAATCGACCGACCGTAGAGTGACTATCGATGTATTAGCAAAAGAACGAATAATAAGAAATGAATCTCTCAAAGCAATTACCGACACATAAAATAATATTAATAAAATTCAACAAAATCACCGTAAAGTGCAACAAACTAATATTTTCTAATTAATAATAAATTTAAAATCTCTATATAAATAAAAATCAAATGTCGTTCGTTGGTAAATGCAGTTGAGAATGGATGGACCGATTTAGAATTTTTTTTAAATGATCGTCATAGTCCAACTTAGATTTTTACTGAAATAAAAATTTACCACGCCCATTTTTTCGATTAATCTCTATAAAACGGCTGCACCGATTTGGCTATTTTTTTTTAAATGTTCGTATTAATCCAATTTAAGTTTTTACTGAAAGAAAAATTGACCACGTTCACTTTTTTTCGATTTATCTAAAATCGGAAAACGGCTACACCCATTTGTCAAATTTTTCTTAATGTTCGTAATAATCCATATGTGACCAAAGGCAATGACATAGCTGTGATTGGAGTTAGTCGGGGAATTCCAACGATGAATTCACTCAATTTCAAATGGACCGCTATGATAGTTAAGAATAGAGTTGGGTTTATTAGCTCAGTGAAGTGACCGCTCACTGAAATGAACTAGGTGGCTTTTTTAGCTCAGTATGTTGTATAATGACCAGGGAAACCGGAAATATGCTCTAAAAAGCGTTTTAGGCGCTTTAAATATGCCGTAAAAACTTTAAAATATGCTCTTAAAATTTAAAAAATATGCTCTTAAAAGAACAAACTTTTACATAATTCTTAACCAAAAAAAATTTACTTAAATTTTCAAATAAAAATCGTTGTCTATTGGATCTGAAAACATTTTTATACATAGAAAATGTTCTTTCGACATCAACTGATGTTACAGGAGCAAATTTAAAAGACAATATTTCTTTAACACTTAGAACGGTTAAGTTTGAATTAGAACTAAAATTTGATATTTAGATGGAGCTATTATTAAAATAGTGTTTTTTTTATATTAAAACAAGAGAGTTATATTCGGCTGTGCCGAATCTTATATACCCTTCACCTAATTATACTTCAAAATAAAAAATTTAAATATTTTTAGGTGAACAAAATTTTTTTTTCATTTTATTAATTTTTTGGAAAAAAAAAATTTTTTTTATTAAGTGAACATTTTTTTCAGTTTTTTTAATTTTTTGGATAAAAAAATTTTTCGAATTGTTATTTTAAATTTAAAAAAAAAATTTCTGTTTTTTAAATTTTTTTTTTTTTGGTGAAAAGCCATCTATTTTTCAATTTTGAATTTTAAACAAAGGAAGTAATAACCTGTAACACAACAGCGAAAAATAAGTAAGACAAAATTTGTTTTTGATAAACTCAAAATATGCTATCAAACAGTATAATATGATCTAAAAACGCAAAATATGACATAAATATGCTCTTAAAACAAATATATGCAAAAATATGTATTTAAGGGTAAAATATGCACTAACAAATCGATGCCAAAATTCTTAAATAGTTCTGAAACGTGTAAATATCTTATCCATGTGCTCATTAGACTCACCAGAAAAAACATGCATTTGCATATTTTGGTTTCCCTGATAATGACCATTTAATTTGAGAATTGCTTGTAGTGAATTAAATCAATTATTTCTGTTGTTAGTTGTAAAAACACACAGTCTTTTGACAATTAGAGATTTATGCGTGAAATAATTGACTAAAATTTAAAAAAATCAAATTGTATTTTATTTAAACTAATATTTTTGCGGAAAAGAGTTAATTTTTTATTATTTCTAATTTCCGATGCTAACCAAATGTTTAGACAATATTTGTTAAGTAGAATATTCACTAACTATAAGGTATTATTTTACCACAAAATAATAAAATTAAGAAAAAACTCAAGATATTAACTGGAATTTGAAAAACGAAAAATATTTTGATGATCTGATAATTGTGATCCAAATTAAAAATGTGACAATAACTAAACCAAAATTAATATTGTTGCAATTTTTTGGGGGTTTTACCATTTACATAATGTTAGTTATCAATTGGCAAAATATATATTTTTTACCTGACTTTTACAACTTAGTTAATTTTTTATTATTTCTAATTTCCGATTCTAACCAAATGTTTAGACAATATTTGTTAAGCTGAACATTCACTAACTATAAGGTATTCTTTTACCACAAAATAATAAAATTACCAAAAAACTCAAGATATTAACTGGAATTTGAAAAAGAAAAAATATTTTGATGATCTGATAATTGTGATCCAAAATAAAAATGTGACAATAACTAAACCAAAATGAATATTGTTGCAATTTTTTGGGTGTTTTCCCATTTACATAATGTTAGTTATCAATTGGCGCATTATATATTTTTTTACCTGACTTTTACAACTTATATATATATGATCAACAAAATTTCTACTAAAAATACGAAAGAAAAATAGTTTTGTGATACAATTTGTATTAAAATATTATCAACACTAACTTAATTATTTTATGATATCTATATATATAAAAATGAAATGTATGTAATGGCATCACGTGAGAACGGCTGGAGCGATTTGGCTGATTATTTTTTTATTCGATTCAACAAAAAAATATCAAAAATTCGGGGTAAAACTCGTTTTTTTTTTTGAGTCCAGTCAACTGTAATAAAAAAGCTCCCAAAAGTATGCAGTACAAATTTAGATATTTTATTTGCAAATAAATAAAAACAGGCAGGTGTATATGGTTTTTAAAACTAACATTAGTAAATGCTACCGAGCGAAGCCGGGGCGGTCAACTAGTAACAATATATAAATAGAATATCCGAATTTAAGGAATAAGATTTTATTGTTTTACGAAATAAAAAATAACGTAAAACTGTCATTCCAAAAAAACAGCGAAAAACCCACGATAGGTCGCTCATGGCAGCTGACAAATGTTCTGTTGATGTAGCAGTATAGTAAAAAAGTGCATAAGACATATGTTTTCTAAAAAAAACTGATTGAAATAATATTGCTAATTTAATTAAGAATATCAGTGCTTTGAATTTTTTTAATTATGTTTTTGGTAGATATAATCCCACTAATGTATTTTTGAAATAGTATTTTTTTACTAATTACATACTTTCAATTACAATTATTATTTTAACAATAACAATTATGTATTTCCCTTTTTCAGTAATGTGTGTGAAGATAAATTCGTATTTAACTAGCACAGACAAAAACCACATTTTTTAACATTGCTCATTTTACAGTCAACAGAGCACTGTTAATCACTTAACAGTCTTGATAAATGAATTATAATACAAAAATACGTCTGAAATAGGTATCAGAAATTATTTCAGAAATATAAAAAATTAAAAAATATTTCAGATGTTGTTTTTATAATAATATTAAGAAAACATGTCACTTTTATGATGAAGTTCAGGCAACGAATTTGGAAAAATATGGAATTGCACACGTATCCCACTATATGGGGAGGGTAGTCCAATGGGTCCTAAATGCGACTGCATAAGCCGAATTTCTGAAATAATTTTGGAAATTGAGAAAAACAGCTTTTAAAAAAAGTCAATTTTGAAAAAGTCACTTTTATGGAGTTGCACACGTAACACACTACACAGGGAGGGTAGTCCAAAGGGTCATAAACGCGACTACCTAAGTCGCAGTTCTGAAATAATTTTGGATCTAATATATGGGATAGAATCCATACATTTTGTCGGATATTCTACCATCAATTTTAATATTTAGGACAAGAATGGGCGGACTAAAATAGTGGGCGTTACACCTCCCCAACAATCTAAATACTAAAATTCATATCTATCTGTATAATTGTAGTATGTAAAGCAGGGAATCTATTTTATACCACTCTTCCATTATAACGGCTTTCATCTGATCTTTACTCGTTATATTGTGCTGCCGAATCCTTCTTTCTAAGTGATCCCATAGATGCTCAATCGGGTTGAGATAATGTGACTGAGCTGAGCGATTGCTTAGGAACATTATAAATAAGACATTCCTTTACTAATCTAGAGGTGTGTTTAGGATCGTTGTCTTGTTGGAAGCAATACAAAATCTTTATCAATATGCTCGATAGCGTAATCCAATCTCTTTTTCATGTTCTTACTCGACCATTGTATCCATTTAGTTTAGGAGCGTTTCTTACAGTTTTGGGGTTTACCGTTAATTCATCACTAGTTTTCAAGTTTCCAGCAATTACACATGAGTTAATTTTTGGATTACCTTCTACAAATCGTACAATTCCTCTCTCTAAGTGGTGGTCTATTTTTCTTGGATGGTCAGTTCTTTGTTTATTTGCCATTGTTCCGTTTTTTTTTTTGAACTGTTGAATAACGTACTGAATGGAAGGGCGTGGTCTTTTTACAATATCCTTGATTTCGGTTAGATTTTTTCCTTCATTTTGCAAGTTAATAATAATTTTCTTTCTATCCATTAAAATTAGCTTATATTTGGATGACAATAACAAAGCTGGTCCATTCCATGCACAGCCATTAAAATGAAGCAATTGCTCAGAAAGGAGGACCTACAACATATTAAATGCAATTAAGTTTAATATTTGGATTCCTTGCTTTAAAACGGTTAACTTTACGGAGACTTTTTTGGTGATACTTTTCGTAAAATTATTGAATTTATGTAAATTTTTATGTTTTTAAGGAAAATGTTTGTATTTTTTTTATGTTGATTTCTAGTTTATAAGATTTTTTAGAAAATGAAAAAAAGTTTTAAATATGTATTGAAAAGTGACCATAAATTGCTAGTTTATATGATGAGTATGTCTGTACGGAGACTTAATTGATTCAGTGTATATATAAAAGTTGTGACGGTTGAATGTGAAATTTTTTGATTTGCAATGTAAACAGTGTAATATTGTTTTAACCTTTTTCTCCTCTTCACTTTTCCTCACCTTATTTTTGTCAGTGAGAATTTTATTAATGATAATACTTATGAATGAGTGTTTTTATGAATGAGCATTTGATGAATGAGAATACTTATGAGTGAGGGTTTTTATTAATGAGAGTTTCTTATTAATGATTTATTTTTTTTGAGTGAATGTTATATTATTCAATTTCGAAGTAACGGGACTTACTCAAAATAAATGATGTGAGGTTAGCGACGAAGAAATTGAAAAAGGTACAGATTTGAAGAAAAGATTTTGAAGATATTAAGTCGTCAATACGGGACAGATAATTAAGTGAAATTTTGTTGCTAAGTGAATAAAAGGACAGGCTACAGGTCCTACAAATTTTTAAAAGTAAACTTTTCTGGCCTTATCCTGAAATTCAAGAGGAATAATTTCAACATTACTTTCGGGTTTTAAACATATACCATAGACGGTTAAAATCGAGGGCCCTAGAAATAAACACCCATGTGGATCGGATTTGTGGTGATAAAAATTTATTTTATTAAAATGTGTATTCTTCTTTGCTAATTTAAAAAAAAATGATTTTATTAACTTAATAGTTATTTCAAGAATATATGTATATGAAACCTAATACATAACCTAAAAATAAAATATTATTTTTGTAAATCCTGCCCATTAATTTTTTTTAAGTGTAAATTTAGTAAATCGTGCTTAAATAAAAAAAAAAAACATAATTCTTAATTCCTTCTCTTAAATTGTTTGTTTTTTTTTTTTGTCATTTATTATTCTCTTTAATTTGATTGATTTTGCTGTTAATTGTTACGTTTTATTATTTGTTTGTTCCTGTTAATCTGCTTTAAAATTTATTTTTATCTCATTTATATTTTGTTTTGTAAATTTGCTTTAAGATCTTTATCATTTGTATTTGATTTGAATTATTGAAATATTTTTTTTTGTAAGTTAGTATTAAGAGACTTTATACTCCTCGAAAGCAGAGAACCAGGCCTGATTCAGCTGTACACGGAGAAAAATTGTAAGTTTGATTTGATGCTTAATTATAACTATTGGCATATATATATATATAATTAATAATTTATTCTTAATGACTTTATTATAATGAATTATACCTTAATATTTTATATTCTTTTGAAATAATTATCTGGAAAATGAATTCCTTAATAAACTAATTTGTTATCCCTAATGTAACCAAACCATTTCATATTTTTATTGGGGCTACCGGAAACCTTGAAAGGAAATTTACTGTAACATGGTAGGGCTAAGGGCAGGGGAATATGAACATCAATTCCCATAAACCCGACTAAATAGAAAACGTAAGAAAAACACATGTCCCCCTGTCTGTTTTTTATTTCAATAGTTTATTGGTCTTAATTTCATATTATAATATTCCTTAAAGCACGTGATT
Source organism: Calliphora vicina (assembly GCF_958450345.1). Lineage (NCBI taxonomy): Eukaryota > Metazoa > Arthropoda > Insecta > Diptera > Calliphoridae > Calliphora > Calliphora vicina. The sequence goes on along the minus strand of NC_088781.1, from coordinate 81,339,563 downwards.
TCTTTGGTAATGTCGATCGGCAGTGACTTAGCAAGACCCCCTCCCCATCCGACGAGCTAGACCTATTGCAAGCACGTGCTAAACGCTAAGTTCACTGTTAACCGAAACGACAATCTATAGTCAAAAGCCTGTCAACCATTACAAAGTGGCGCCCAACGTGGGGCATGATATGGATGAAATGTATTTACTATCAGTGAATTATTGTAATTTACGTGATTTAACACCTCGGTAAAAGAATACCATCTGTTCCACTATTAAATTTTCTTTTTTGAACGCATTATCTTATGGCAATTTTCTGGAATTCTCATTAAATATGTTTAAATAACTATTTATATGTTGCCGAAATTGTAATTTGATTTTATGTTTCCATTTAAATTTCATATCGTTACAATGAATTTGGATACGGTCTTTTGAATTTGTGTATAACTTCGCCATATATTTTAGGACTATAGGAAGTTGTTTATGGAAAACATATTCCTATCCGAAATAAATGTTACAAATGACAACTTAAGTTCAAAAAGGTCTACAATATATATTTTTTTAATTTCTGTGTTTTTTTAAGTCGTGGTTATTATTTTATGATTTGGTTTGGTTACAGAGCTACATGAAAATACAATACCATTAATTAAAAAAAAAATTATCTGTAGGTTCGAAAAATTTTATATATTTTGAATCGTACATAATTTAAAATTTGCGTAGAACTTTACTGAGTTTTTTTTTAACTTTTCAAACAGTTCAATAAAAGTATGCCACTACGTCATAGTATGGAAAATCTTCCTGATGCTCAGGAGACTGAGACTAATATTTGTTCAATTTGCCACGTAAATTATGATCATACAAGTATTTTAGTTTCTACGAGATTTAGACATATTTTTCACCGCGAATGTATTTCTCAATATATAGAATCATCACCTTTTTGTCCTCGATGTCGTGAGGCTGTTACAAGGAATTGGATCAGTTCACAAACTTCAATATAAATGAAAATAGGGAGCCAGCTTGGCCAAAGGAAAGTTTACCCAGCACCTTTAATCCTCCGAATTTTGAACATAATTCACATAATCCAACTACTACTTCAGCACAGGACACTAGGATTCATTCCAGTTTTGGGCCACAGCGCAATAGTGCTCAGGGGGTTTCTTCTGTTCATGGTGTTCGTGACCGACCGTTATAATCTTCGTTCCTTGCTCATAATGGAAAAGTTTCAAGTCTGATTAGTAATTGGAATGCTAATTTTACCAGTCGAGAAATTTATCTATATGATAACCTCTCTGACAAAGGTAGTTTGGGGGGCGATTTCCAGTTAGTTTGCGATCATAGTCACCTTTTGTTTACATCCAAAGCAAAGGAATGGTACTGGAGGTACAGTAAGATCTGTTAACCATATAAAATGGGAAAATCTATGCAGGGCTATGAAAACTCATTTTAGTGATCATTTATCTGATCTAGATATAGTTGAATTAATGAGAGACAGAAAACAGGGTATTAACGAAAGTTTTGATGATTTTTACCACTCAATTTTGCAATTAAGCGACCGTTTAAAGTATCCCCCTTAACGAACCGCAGATTCGTAAAGAATCTGTGGTAGATGCCAAGGAATCTTAAAACCGAGCGTCAGCGAGGACACCAGTCTGCGCTCGAGAGCGAAACAGCAGTGAAAATATTTAGTAATGATGGGAAAGACCACAAAATTAATATTAGCACACAGACAACTGAATTTCAGAATGAAAATGAATATAGACCAAAATTATTTCCTATCAAACCATATCACGAACGCGTAAGATTATATAATTTAGCAAGAAACAGAATATTTTGCAATTCTTTTTCGGATAAATTCAATTTGAATTCTTTTAATAAACGTAGAAGGAGAAATTCTATGAGAATTAGAAACTATTACAATCTTTTGAGAAAATCTAAAAATAAAATTAAAGTTAGTATTGAATCCATTGAAAAATGTGATACTGATAAAAGACCTTACGTACGAATTGCAGTATTTGGTATGTCTCTATTTGGATTATTGGATTCTGGAGCATCATTATCTTGTTTGAGTGGTAATGCTGCAAAACAATTTCTCAGTAAGAATATTCCTTATAAAATTTTTCATAATTTTGTTCAAGCGGCAGGAGGTCAGCAGTATAGAATTTTGGGTTATAAGGAAACTAATATTAAGTACGGAAATATGGAGAAAAACATTAAATTATATATAATTCCAGATTTAAAATAGGATTTGTATTTAGGCATCGACTTTTGGCATTCTTTTGGACTTACGGATAAGATTCTTGGAAAGGAAATGTGTGAAATAGTGGAACTTGTGCAAATTTGTGAGGAAAATGTTTTGACGGACAAACAAAGAGATGTTTTGAATAATGTAATTAAACTTTTTCCTGATTTTGAGAAGGATGGTCTGGGAAAAACATCTGTATTAGAGCATAGCATAGAAATTCAGCCTGGTACAAGACCAATAAAGCAAAGGTACTTTTCTGTGTCTCCGGCAATTGAGAGAAAAATTCACGAGGAAATTGACGTTATGCTGCAGTTAGGGGTTATAGAACCCGCTCCACCTACTTGCTCTTGGAGTAGCCCAGTAACGTGCGTTAATAGGGAAGGAAAATTTCGGTTGTGTCTGGATACGCGCAAACTTAACAGCGTTACAATTCGTGACGCATATCCACAACCGAAAATTAATTGGATATTGTCCAGACTACCCAAAGCTGAATTTATTTCATCTCTAGATTTGAAAATGCATTTTGGCAAGTGGGTCTTGATGAAAAGTCTAGAGATATGACAGCTTTTACCGTACCCAATAGGCCTCTGTACAGATTCAAGGTTATGCCGTTTGGTTTGACGAACGCTCCACAGACGCTTTGTCGTCTTATGGATATAATAATTCCCTTCCACCTGAAAAATAAAGTCTTCGTCTACCTGGACGATCTTCTCTTAGTGAGTGATAGTTTTGATAACCATATGTCTTTGCTAATAGAAGTTGCACAATTAATTCGTAAATCAGGGCTTACTTTAAACGTTTCAAAATGCAAATGGTGTATGAAAGAGTTGCGATATCTGGGTTATATTATTGGTTCGGGGTGTATAAAACCAGATTATAATAAAGTGTCTGCCATCCAGAAACTTGACTCGTACTGAGTTTTTAAGAGAAACATTTTCTGATGCCCGATCATGGAAGTTGTGGGTTCCACAGGAACTTGCCTCTTGTGTGATCGCAGGCGCTCACAATTCCCCATGGCTGCTCATGGAGGTGTAGGTAAGTCGTTGGAAAGACTAAGGCGTAATTTTTACTGGCCAAAAATGGCTGTACAAGTCAGGGAATTTATTTTAAATTGTGAAGTTTGCCGACAGTGTATGTGGCTATTTTCTTAGTATTGGATCATTTTACTAAATATTCCTTATTTAAGGCATTGCGTAAAATGAATACTACTGCTGTTATAAAGTTTCTTGAGGAAAACGTATTTCATTTATTTGGTGTTCCAGAGGTCATCGTGACCGACAATGGATCACAATTTAAATCCTCACTTTTGAAAGTTTCTTGAGCAGGTATGGAGTCCAGCATATATTTACGGCCATCTACTCTCCACAATCCAACAGTTCGGAGAGAGTAAACCGATCAATTATAGCTGGAATCCGATCTTATCTAGGAACAGATCACCGCTTGTGGGACCAACACCTAAGTCAGATTGGCGTAGCTCTGAGATGCTCGTACAATACTTCTTTAGGTTTTTCGCCTTATTATGTCCTTTTCGTACAACAAATGGTCACCCATGGTAAATCCTACGACATTATGAAAAAGCTGGATTTGTTAGATGAGGGATTAGATGTTATTGAAAACTCAGATAAACTATGCTTAATTCGCAATTTGGTTTCGGAAAATTTAGAGAAAGCTTACAAAGTGAATAAGAAAACATACGATTTAAGGACACGCCCTGTAAATTTTTCGGAAGGTGATATCGTTTATAGGCGAAATTTTTCACAGAGCAACAAGGCCATTGGGTACAATAGCAAGTTAGCGCCTAAGTTTTTAAAGTCCAAGATTTTAAAGGAAATAGGGTATTGTAATTACCGAATAGTTGACATGAAAGGAAAGGATGTGGGTGTGTTTCATGCAAAGGATCTGCGAGCATTATATAATCCGGATTCAAAATCTTGAAAGGACCGTTTCCAGCCAATTTTCCCTTTTTATTTTGAAAATTTAAAATTGCCTGTTTTGTGACGGTTGAATGTGAAATTTTTTGATTTGCAATGTAAACAGTGTAATATTGTTTTAACCTTTTTCTCCTCTTCACTTTTCCTCACCTTATTTTTGTCAGTGAGAATTTTATTAATGAGAATACTTATGAATGAGGGTTTTTATTAATGAGAGTTTCTTATTAATGATTTATTTTTTTTTGAGTGAATGTTATATTATTCAATTTCGAAGTAACGGGACTTACTCAAAATAAATGATTGAAATCAAGTTTTACTACGTTTATACGCACGACTTATTCGCAAATAAATATATCGAAAGTAGACAAATTAGCCGTATAAACAGTGAATTATTTTTTTATTTGCAAATAGCTAACTCACGAAAACAATTCCTGATTAACGACACTATTTGCAAATAAGATTTTAAACATTGCCCTATTTTTAAACGTTTTTAGTTTTTTAAATATTTCATTGCGTTTTTGCATTAATTGGATTGCAAGACAAATAAGAATTTTTAATTCTTTCATTTTTGCATTTAAAAAAATAAGAATTTTCCGTAACCAAAGTGACATATAAACAGAGAGTTAGTTAATTGCAAATTATTTTTATTTGCGAATAGGCTACGTATAAACGTAGTATTTGTGAGGTTAGCGACGATGAAATTGAAAAAGGTACAGATTTGAAGAAAAGATTTTGAAGATATTAAGTCGTCAATACGGGACAGATAATTAAGTGAAATTTTGTTGCTAAGTGAATAAAAGGACAGGCTACAGGTCCTACAAATTTTTAAAAGTAAACTTTTCTGGCCTTATCCTGAAATTCAAGTGGAATAATTTCAACATTACTTTCGGGTTTTAAACATATACCATAGACGGTTAAAATCGATGGCCCTTGAAATAAACCTCCATGTGGATCGGATTTGTGGTGATGTGCACAAAAGTCTTCTCATACTCCAAGCAACATTTTAAATAACTTAATAATACCCATAAAAATTTATTTTATTAAAATGTGTATTCTTCTTTGCTAATTTAAAAAAAAAATGATTTTATTAACTTAATAGTTATTTCAAGAATATATGTATATGAAACCTAAATAATACATAACCTAAAAATAAAATATTAATTTTGTAAATCCTGCCCATTAATTTTTTTTAAGTGTAAATTTAGTAAATCGTGCTTAAATACAAAAAAAAAAAACATAATTCTTAATTCCTTCTCTTAAATTGTTTAATTGTTTTTTTTGTCATTTATTATTCTCTTTAATTTGATTGATTTTGCTGTTAATTGTTACGTTTTATTATTTGTTTGTTCCTGTTAATCTGCTTTAAAATTTATTTTTATCTCATTTATATTTTGTTTTGTAAATTTGCTTTAAGATCTTTTTCATTTGTATTTGATTTGAATTATTGAAATATTTTTTTTTGTAAGTTAGTATTAAGAGACTTTATACTCCTCGAAAGCAGAGAACCAGGCCTGATTCAGCTGTACACGGAGAAAAATTGTAAGTTTGATTTGATGCTTAATTATAACTATTGGTATATATATATATAATTAATAATTTATTCTTAATGACTTTATTATAATGAATTATACCTTAATATTTTATATTCTTTTGAAATAATTATCTGGAAAATGAATTCCTTAATAAACTAATTTGTTATCCCTAATGTAACCAAACCATTTCATATTTTTATTGGGGCTACCGGAAACCTTGAAAGGAAATTTACTGTAGCATGGTATGGCTAAGGGCAGGGGAATATGAACATCAATTCCCATAAACCCGACTAAATAGAAAACGTAAGAAAAACACATGTCCCCCTGTCTGTTTTTTATTTCAATAGTTTATTGGTCTTAATTTCATATTATAATATTCCTTAAAGCACGTGATTTCTTTGGTAATGTGGATCGGCAGTGACTTAGCAAGACCCCCTCCCCAACGACAATCTATAGTCAAAAGCCAGTCAACCATTACAAAGTCAATGTGTGTTTGTTTGTATGATTGTTTGCGTATTTGTAATGGCACTCGACTTTTATAACTGGGACCTTTATAACTGGGAATTATAACTTCGGAAATGCCATTTGATTTTATTCGATTGCAGTTTCCTATTTGCTTAGTATTTGCAATGATAATTGATAAAGCTCAACATCAGTCTTTGCAAGTTCGCGGACTAAATCTAGAAAATCCATGTTTTTCACATGAACAGAAACTAATTTTAGATAGACTAAATATATTGTAAATCTTTACGGTACGGGTAGCGAAGCACACCGGGTTTTAGCTAGTATTGTTAATAAAATATAATTAAAGAAATTTCAAAAACTTCTTTCTACTACTATATTTGATGCTGTTTGTTCTTACATAACGCTAGTAAGAGTAAACAACGTCAAACAAATTTGTGCTAAAAAAAGTGGTTTGAGTAAATATTTGCCATGTGTGACCGTACCTTAACAACATTGAAAAAACAACTAACAACATAACACAATTATTTTATTTTAATACTTACTTTGTAATTTCGAAAATGTACATGGTGCAATGTCAATTAGAGCTAAATGGTAATGCTTAGATGCTGATTTATAATCTCCCAATACTTTGTGCATAAATCCCAAACGGAGATGAACATCATTTGCACATTGGTAGTTAGAATTAATATACAAAAGTTCTCTAAACGTTTGAATAGACCTGAAATAGATAAATAAAATCATGTAATACAAAAATATCATAACTCAAAGCTTTTGTATGTATGTACAGTATTGGCCATAACTAAAGCACCCCCTCAATGGATTTTTTCAAATCATATTTTTTTTTGATAAAAACGCTTTTTTGGGATGTATTTTGTATATAACTAATATTGTTAATGTTCATTTAATATTCATTTAGTAAAAGATAATTTTATTAAAAATGATAAATCATATAAAAACTTAAAAAGCAACGGACAAAACAAAAGCACCCTCTTATAAGATGTTTAAAAATTTGACACGGTACTGCATATTTGCAATGTGAGTTATCGGGAATCACAATGAATGCATTTAAAAATTCCAAAAGATAAAAATAAAGGAAGACGTAGTGTGCAAAATTTATGTTTTATACAGTTTATTGTGAAAAAAACAATGACAAGGAACAAGTACTCTAGTGAATTTAAAATTAAAGTTATTGAAGACTGGAAGACAGGTTTATCACTACATGAATTGAGTAAAAAATATTCAATTAACAGATCAGTTATTTCCAGGCTCGTTTCAAAATTTTTCAAGACTGGTAGCACTCTGTAGGTCCTTCGCGAAAAAAAACACGATATTATGATTCCTTGATCAAAAGAGCAATACAAAAAGATCCTACAGCATCAGCTATTCAAGTACGAACAAGTTTAAGATTATGCGTTAGCGAAAGAACAATCCGTAGAAGAGTAGTAGAAGCCCGATTATTCAGCTGACGACCAGCAAAAAAAGCATTTCTATCAGCTAAGAACAAGAAAGCTAGACTGAAGTTTGCCAAAGCCCACATTGACTGGAGTGTCCAAAAATTAAAGACAGTACTGTTCCCTGACGAATCCAAATACAACTTAAAAAGTTCCGCTCGAATAAGGCGTGTACGCCTACCAAAAGGAGAAGAACTGAATCTTAAGTTTTGCAAAGGAACAATTAAACATGGTGGAGGCAATGTAATTGTCTGGGGTTGCTTTTCTGGTCAATGATTTGGGCCAAATCATAAAATTTATGTGATTATGGATCGGTTCATGTACCGTGATGTATTGAACGCTGTAATGTTGCCTTATGCCAGTGAAGAGATGCCAATTATAGGGAGCTTCCAACAGGATAACGATCCTACGCACCCCTCCAAAGTTTGTAAGACTTGGCTACAGATCAACAAGGTTCAATTTCTTCATTGGCCTGGTCAATCTTCCGATCTCAATCCTATTAGGAACTTGTGGCACATTGTTAATATGAAAATAAATCATGAAAATTGCTGAAATAAGGCTTGTCAATTTTCACGATTTATTTCATGCCGTTAAAATAGCCAGGAAAGGAATACCGAAAAACGCAAAAAAAAAAACATAATATCTTTTATGCTAAGAAATGTTCTTGTGCCATCCAAAACAAAGGATTTGCAACAAAAAATTAATTAACATTTTTTTCATAGTATAACCTTGAAAGGGTGCTTTAGTTTTGTCCGTTTCATTTTCTATCTTAAAATATTTTTTGATTTTAAGTTACCTCTTATAGAAAGGTTAACTTTAAAAGTATTTGTTTATCAATACTAAACATATTAACAAATGAGAATAATACATAATAAATATTTAAAACTTTGATTTTATACAAAAAAATACAATATGAAAAAAATTCATTGAGGGGGTGCTTTTGTTATGGCCAATACTGTATGTATGTATATTAGAGTATCCCTTAGAATTAAATTTTTGGAAATGTTGAGACGGTACCCCCTGAAAACTTGTGTAAAAATTTGGTGCATTTACAAGGGGCAAAAATGCATTTTTTTTCAGTTTTTGTAAAAATTTTGCCATTAAATAATTACTTTTGCAATTTGATTTAAAAGAATCGAAATGTGTACGTAATTGTCGTTCTAATAAGATATAAAAGACAAAAATTGGTTAAAAAATGTTAAAGTTATTAAAAAATCGCCAGGCCATTAACGTGTCTCAGGCCACTAGAACATGAAATGTAGGAACAAAATTAACATATTTTGAGAAATATTAAAATAAAAGTTTATTTTTACTTAGAATATATCCATATTTACTTGTATATGAGTTTTTGTCTTCGTAGGATACCGCTAACCTATTCCTAGGTATGACCAAAAAAAATTATTTTTTTAACGGCAGTTTCAAAACTCCAATTTAAAATTTTTAAAAATTTTGTTAAACAAATTTCAGAATTTTTGATCATCACATGGGGATTTATTGACAACATAATAGGGAATAAAAATATGAAAAAATATGACAATACCTCCTATAGTTTTTCCGTACCAGCGAGTTAAATTTTGAGATTTTCGAGAAAAACTAATATTTTGGCCATATTTTGGAGAATGAGCCGAATTTCCTTACTGTTATGATTTTAAAGTAAAAGCTATATATTCCAGGTAATTTAAAATATAGTCTGAAAGTTTTACTAAAATCGGAAAACTTTAATCCTTAAATCGTGAAGGTCAATGGTCAAATTTTTCAATATTTCAAATTTCTCATGGAAAGATAGCGAAATGTTATATATTTTTGGGCCGATTTTGATGAAACTTAAGAAAAATATAACATGATGTCTAGTATTTATAATAACAGCACAAAAATTAAAATTAACCCTTAATAGCACTTGGGGTTAAAAAAAATAATTTTTTTTGGTCATACCTGGGAATAGGTTAGCGGTATCCTACGAAGACAAAAACTCATATACAAGTAAATATGGATATATTCTAAGTTTATTTTAATATTTCTCAAAATATGTTCATTTTGTTCCTACATTTCATGTTCTAGTGGCCTGAGACACGTTAATGTCCTGGCGATTTTTTAATAACATTAACATTTTTTTAACCAATTTTTGTCTTTTATATCTTATTAGAACGACAATTACGTACACATTTCGATTCTTTTAAATCAAATTGCAAAAGTAATTATTTAATGGCAAAATTTTTACAAAAATGCACCTCAAAACTAAATAGCTAAGTCGGCACGGGTTGCCCTTCTTAGAACAAGCTAAAAATTTGTTTGGTAGTATTTTATGTCATTACACAAGTTTTCAGGGGGTATCGTCTCAACATTTCCAAAAATTTAATTCTAAGGGACACTCTAATGTGTATGTATGTATGTATATATGTATATATGTATGTATGTATGTATGTATGTATGTATGTATGTATGTATGTATGTATGTATGTATGTATGTATGTATGTATGTATGTATGTATGTATGTATGTATGTATGTATGTATGTATGTATGTATGTATGTATGTATGTATGTATGTATGTATGTATGTATGTATGTATGTATGTATGTATGTATGTATGTATGTATGTATGTATGTATGTATGTATGTATGTATGTATGTATGTATGTATGTATGTATGTATGTATGTATGTATGTATGTATGTATGTATGTATGTATGTATGTATGTATGTATGTATGTATGTATGTATGTATGTATGTATGTATGTATGTATGTATGTATGTATGTATGTATGTATGTATGTATGTATGTATGTATGTATGTATGTATGTATGTATGTATGTATGTATGTATGTATGTATGTATGTATGTATGTATGTATGTATGTATGTATGTATGTATGTATGTATGTATGTATGTATGTATGTATGTATGTATGTATGTATGTATGTATGTATGTATGTATGTATGTATGTATGTATGTATGTATGTATGTATGTATGTATGTATGTATGTATGTATGTATGTATGTATGTATGTATGTATGTATGTATGTATGTATGTATGTATGTATGTATGTATGTATGTATGTATGTATGTATGTATGTATGTATGTATGTATGTATGTATGTATGTATGTATGTATGTATGTATGTATGTATGTATGTATGTATGTATGTATGTATGTATGTATGTATGAATGTATGTATGTATGTATGTATGTATGTATGTATGTATGTATGTATGTATGTATGTATGTATGTATGTATGTATGTATGTATGTATGTATGTATGTATGTATGTATGTATGTATGTATGTATGTATGTATGTATGTATGTATGTATGTATGTATGTATGTATGTATGTATGTATGTATGTATGTATGTATGTATGTATGTATGTATGTATGTATGTATGTATGTATGTATGTATGTATGTATGTATGTATGTATGTATGTATGTATGTATGTATGTATGTATGTATGTATGTATGTATGTATGTATGTATGTATGTATGTATGTATGTATGTATGTATGTATGTATGTATGTATGTATGTATGTATGTATGTATGTATGTATGTATGTATGTATGTATGTATGTATGTATGTATGTATGTATGTATGTATGTATGTATGTATGTATGTATGTATGTATGTATGTATGTATGTATGTATGTATGTATGTATGTATGTATGTATGTATGTATGTATGTATGTATGTATGTATGTATGTATGTATGTATGTATGTATGTATGTATGTATGTATGTATGTATGTATGTATGTATGTATGTATGTATGTATGTATGTATGTGTGTATGTATGTATATGCAGTCAGGCTGGGTCCATATGTCTTTTTGTCAACAGTACTAGTTCAAATGTCTCCAATTTTTCATTTCTTTGTCAATATAAAAAGTACAGAGACCAAAAGTGTGTGTTTAAGAAAATGTCTATAGTTAAACTGTATTGACTCGCGCTTGACTTGGTCAACAGTATTGACGACTAATTGTACACCATACAATGCCCCTTCTGTTGACATTTATGTTTATTTATGTGTAAAAATTCTACCACCATACAATGCCTCTTCTGTTGACATTTATGTGTATTTATGTGTAAAAATTCTTCTGCGCAATAGCTCTCTCTTTTTCAGTATTAAAAAACCGGTTGACTAAAAAACAGCGAGTGTGTGGTTTTATTAATATTTGGAAAATTTTTGTTTAAGCATTAAAATTATTATTATTTTGTTTAGAAATATTAAAAATAAACAGTTCAACATGCGGAAAAAAATTATAAAAGACATATTAGAAAACAAATAATTTTATAAAAAAAAATAGGAGTGAAAATAGTGAAACAGTTTTGAGTGAAAGAAACTGGTGACAATGTCGCTAGTATGACACCACCTATTTACTATTGACATTGCTTACAGAAAAGTTCCAAAAGTTATAGAAATGTACTAGGAAAATCCTGGTTCTAATGTCACCATATGGATCCATGAGAAGTACCTAGTCAATAGGAAGTCAATAGTCATAGTGTTACTAGAGGATTTTCAATGACACGCACATGTTAAATGTCTATAGCACTAAGCCTTGTATGGGGTATAATTCGAAACTAGTACTGTTGACAAAATCAATAGCGATTCAGCACATTTTTAATATTGACATTTCCTACAGGGGTGCTCCAAAATAAAAATGCGAATTTTGACCGTCCCCCCTAGGGTTACCAGCCTGGCTGGATTGTCCAGCTTTTTTAATTTCATTTGTCCAGATACATAGAAATTTTTGACATAATATCTATATTATTTATTACTTCAAATTTACTTACTACTAAGAAGAAAGGAAAAAATAAATGCCAAAAAGTTTTAGGGGAATACGTGTCATATGGAATTTCTGATAATGACGTCAATGAAGAATTACTAGTTCAGTTCTAGTTCAGTTCGGACGTGTTTATTTTTACTCCGAGTTAACTCGTTATTTTAATGTATCTATCGGAAAATAAATATAAATATCACCTGTTTATTATTTACGCGAAAGGACGCTTTTTTTTAATAATATTATTAAATAAAAAAATCAAAACAACAACTAAAAGACAAATAAGTAAAAAAAAAAATTCTTTATATTTTTTTTTTCTTTTTTTGAACCTTTTTTGTGCATTGACTATTAAATAAAGATCAAGAGTGTTAACGAAAGTAATTACAAATACTCTTAAATGAGTCTCTTCAACGAAAACAGTGAGCGAAGGTTAAGTGTAAACGGCAGAAATGCATACGTTACAGTTAATGTAGACGAAAAAAATATAAACAAAACAAACAGAAGAATAGATGACAACTTGTTTTTAACAGCCAAACCTGTTAACCGCGCTCGTTCTTGTTCCCCCGCATTGACAACAGCTAATGATTGTCAAACAAAAGAAAATTCAACTCAATCAGAAAATAAAAATATTTTATCTATGCCTGAAAGTATGCTAGCTATATCAGCTTCAGATACGAAATCCACCACACTAACTACAAATAGTTAATTTTATTTGCGGCGCTGTACCCAAGATTAGTCAACCATTAAATAATGAAAATAAATCCCAAATACAGGTTGGAATGGACGGGTATATTACAGTATTAAAACGGGCACGAAGTCCCAAGTCCTCGAAAGCGGCACCCTTGGCCAAATTATATAAGGATAGTGAACCTCATAGACTAAACAATGAAAATCGTTTTTCTATTCTGGAATGTGAAACTAATGAACCAGTAAATAAAATTCATTCTACAAAACCACCCCCCATTTACTTGAGAGAAAATAATTCGAATCCACTTGTTCAGAGCCTGATCTCATTAATAGGAGAGAACTCTTTTTACGTAATCCCAATCAAGAAAGGCACGATTCATGAAACTAAAATACAGGTCAATAGTGAAAACGATTATAGAAAGGTTGTAACATATTTTGAAACTCAAAATAAAAGTTTTTACACTTATCAGCTGAAAGGAAGCAAGGGTCTACAAGTTGTAATAAAGGGTATTGACTGTAATGTTGAACCACTCGAAATAAAGCAAAGCTTAGAAGATAAAGGCTATAAGACAAAAAATGTGATAAATATTAGAAATCGCGAAAAAAAATACCCAACCACTCTTCCGTGTTGAACTTGAACCCGGTGACATAAACCTGAAAAAAAATGAAACACATCCCATATATAACTTGAAGTAATTATTGCATCGTAAAATTACGGTAGAAGAACCAGACAAACGATTTGGCCCCGTTCAATGTATGAATTGCCAAGAATATGGACACACCAAGGCATATTGCAAATTGCCACCAGTATGTGTCATTTGCGGGGAGTTGCATAACACATCCCAATGCAACAAATCTAAAGATGATCCTAAAATAAAAAAATGCAGCAATTGCGGAGGTAACCACACAGCAAACTACAGGGGTTGTCCTGTCTACTCAATTGTTAAAAAATCACAAAACCAGAAACCAAAGATTTTCCCCGCTCAGCCATTAAATAACATCAATTTGAACTACCCCCAGTTGCAACAGACATATGACAACAAAGTAACATATGCAAATGTACTTAGAAACAACCAAACTCAGCCGCAAGTCCGTCAACCCCAAAACGAAAATATGAACCCAGAGGTAAGAGAGCAAACGCCAATTTTGAATTTTACCCGTCTAGAATCTACAATAGAAACTCATGTGCAATCGGTAAATAACTTTACAAACTCAATGAGTAACATGATGCAAGAAATGCTTAAGATGCAATCAACGTTATTGCAGGCTGTGCTTAACAGACCATGAACTGCCTAAGAATATGTTTTTGGAATGCAAACGGCATACGCCAACACAAAAACGAACTCGAATATTTTTTAAGAAACCAACAAATTGATGTAATGCTGGTTTCTGAAACTCATTTGACGTCCAGAAGTTCCTTTCGAATAAATGGATATGTAATATATGACACCAAAGATCCCAGAGGTAGAGCATGCGGAGGCTCGGCAATTTTAATAAAAGCTCGAATAAAACACTACTTAATGTGTGATTTTTGCGAAGATTATCTTCAAGCTACTACAATCTGTCTTGAAGATTTTCATCGAAACTTAGTGATTTCATCGATATACTCACCCCCAAGATTCTCAATTACAGAAAGTCAATATAATAGATTTTTTAAATCACTAGGCCCCCGTTTCCTGGCTGCTGGCGATTATAATGCTAAGCACACATTCTGGGGATCACGACTGATTACCCCTAAAGGTCGTGTTTTGTTCGACTCAATTTCTAAAATGGGTTTGCATGTGCTTTCGAGCGGCCAACCTACTTACTGGCCTACTGACCCACGAAAAATACCGGATGTTATTGATTTTAGCGTGATGAAAAATATCCCTAGAGAAATGATTCAAATTGAATCCTCGCTGGAACTATCTTCAGATCACTCACCCACTATTATTACTTTATTGAGCCCCCTAGAAATTGTATCCCCGACTGGTAATTTAGCGATGGCAGGCACAAGAATAAATTGGCTCAAATATAAAAAATACCTCAGTACACATTGCTCGGAAAACATACCGCTAAGAACACCAGAAAACATCGATCACTCTCTTATCAATTTCGATAAAAATCTCAGAATGGCTGCTCAACATGCTACCCAAACACCCCGACAATTCAGATATAATAGAATTAATTCTGCAGATGTCGAACGGCTCTTAAATGAAAAAAGAAGATTTCGAAGAGATTGGCAATTGCACAGATCCCCCCAACTAAAATCGAAGCTTAAAGATTGTATAAAAAGACTTAAAAAGCTCTTGGAATTTCGAAAAATGGAATCATTGAATAAATATTTAGAAAGCCTGGACGCAACCCCGCAATCGGATTACTCATTATGGCGAGCAACAAAAAATCTTAAAAGACCCGTTATATGTAAGTCCCCCTTGCGAAATTCAAGTGGTGGTTGGGCAAGAAATGATACTGAAAAAGGGAATCTGTTTGTTAATCACTTAAAAAAAGTATTTACACCGAACACATCAAACGAAGCAATTGAGTTGCCACCTGTTGCACCCTATTTTGCAGCAGCCGTACCCCTACGTTTTGAGATTCGAGAGATCGAAAATGCTATTGCTGATTTAAATCCCAAGAAAGCGCCTGGTATGGATAAGATCAGCAACAAGATGCTTATGGAGCTACCCCGGATAGCAATAAAAATAATTCTTTTTATTTTTAATGCTATATTACGACTTGAATATTATCCTCCAGAATGGAAGGTTTCACTGGTTATGATACTGGTTATGATACCCAAGCCGGGAAAAGATCACACAAAAGTAGAATCATACAGACCCATCAGCCTATTGTCTAATATATCAAAGCTATTTGAGAAGATACTTATGAACAAGTTGTACCCGATGTTAACTGAAAACAATTGTATTCCGAATCATCAATTTGGATTTAGAAGAAAACACAGTACTATCGAACAAACCCATAGACTTGTAAATATGGTGAGAAAAGCGTTTGAAGAAAAGAAATACTGTTCTGCACTCTTCATCGACATCTCTCAAGCGTTTGATAAGGTATGGCATGCTGGATTAATATACAAATTGAGTCAAAATTTACCGGCAAACACACATAAGCTGTTGGAAAGCTATTTAACTGGTCGAACATTTAAGGTTAAAGAGGGAAACTTTTTAAGTACTGCACAACCCATTGAAGCTGGAGTCCCCCAAGGCAGTATCCTGGGACCTTTTTTATATTTGATGTATTCGTCTGATATGCCAACTAACAATCGCACTCATACATCAACATTTGCTGATGATACTGCTATTCTAAGCATTCATGAAAACCCTCAAGAAGCGTCTCGTCACTTACAAAACCACATATTTGAATTAGAAAAATGGTTAAAACAATGGAAAATTAAAGTCAACGAGCAAAAATGTACACACATTACATTTACATTGCGTAGAGATTCATGCCCCCCTATTCATATCAATAACCAAACAATAATTCAACAATCGGAAGTGAAATACCTCGGAATACATCTCGATCGTCGCCTTACATGGAAAAGTCATATAGATGCAAAGTTGACTCAAATGAAATTGAAATCAATTCAAATTAATTGGCTTATTGGCAGAAACTCCACGCTTAGTTTAGATTGTAAACTTCTACTTTATAACATGATCATAAAACCGATATGGTGTTATGGCATACAGTTATGGGGCACGGCCTCAGCGTCAAATGTAGAAAAGATCCAAAGACGCCAAAACAAGTTTCTAAGAATGATCACAGTTGCCCCCTGGTATATCAAAAACGCGAATATACACAAAGATCTAAACGTGCCCATTGTAAAAACTGAAATCTCGAAAAACGTACAAAAATATTTAAAAAAACTTGAAGTTCACCCAAACCCGCTGGCCCGCAACATATTAGATAACCGTGGCCACACTCGATTAAGAAGGAGGGACACAGCAGACCTAATCTAGAAGGAAGAATGCCAATTTAACCAAAACAACCATGAACACAAAATTTTTTCGTCCGGCACTGGCTGGACTAATTAAATAATAATATTAGATATAAGATTTGAACCACTTATTGTTAGTTCATTAAATAATGAAAATACAATAAATAAATGATGAAAAAAAAAAAATGAAGAAGAATGTAAAAGTTAAGGATTATCAGAAGCATTTTTATATTTTATGCAAAACATAATGAGGAATTTCATAAAATTGTTTAGCTCTTGAGAATGACTCTTGTACAATTTTAGAGTTGCTCGATATAATGACCGTACTTCAACCAAACTTTACAGAAGTAAGGAGTGAGATCGAAAAATTCTTAACACACGTTTTTCATTACATTTTTTAACCCAAGTATTATTTGAATTTTTTTTTTATCAAGTTACCTTTGAAAAACATGTCAGTTATTATGTGTAATGTCAATTATATTAATTTTTTTGTTAATCTGATTAAAATGAGTGACCAGAAAAAAGTGCGTACTGAAATTATTAAATATTTTCAACAAAACCCAACTTGGTCTTACAAAAAGTTGGCCAAGCATACAAAGGTCTGCCGTCAAACTGTTTCCAATGTTATTAAACAGTACCGGGAGAACTTGTCAGTTGATAGAAAACCTGGTTCAGGTAGAAGGAATGGTCCACATGATGTTTCTAAAGCCAAAAAAATAGAACGCATTTTCAAAAGAGCTCCCAACACATCCGGTAGGAAAGCAGCCCGGTTAGCTCAGTGCTCGGACTATTTGGTACGAAAAGTTAAAGCTAATGCAGGTTTAAAAACATACAAGGCTCAAAAAGTTCCTGACAGGAACGCTACTAAAAATTTAGAGGCCAAAAACAGAGCACGGAAATTGAAGTCAAGTTTTATAAAAAAATATTCTTGCTGCATAATGGATGACGAAACGTATGTTCTGGCAGATTTTTCGCAACTTCCAGGTCAAAAATTTTATGTTGCTGATGCTCGAGGGAATGTTGAAGAAAAGTTTAGGACCCAAAAGCAGACAAAATTTCCCAGAAAGTTCTTGGTATGGCAAGCAATATGCAGTTGCGGCAAAAGAAGCCACTCATTTGTTACAACGGGCTCTATAAATACCGAAATTTACATCAAGGAATGTTTACAAAAAAGGCTGCTTCCATTCATAAGACTTCATAATGTGTCCACTTATTTTTGGCCTGACTTGGCATCCTGTCACTATGGCAAACAAGCCCTTGAGTGGTACAAGAACAATAATGTGGTATTTGTACCAAGAGAGGCAAATCCTCCAAACTGCCCGGAGCTAAGGCCAGTGGAGAGATATTGGGCTCTTGTTAAAAGAGAATTGAAGAGTACAAAAAAGGTGTCCAAAAGTGTGGTAGATTTTAAACGGAGATGGACTACATGTTCGAGCAAAGTGACAGAAAGCACTATAAAAACGTTAATGGAAGGGTTTCCGAAAAAGGTTCAAAATTTCATCACTAGTGATTAAAACTATAAAAATATTTTTTTTTGTAAATTGTAATAATAATTTCAATCAAATAAAAAAAAAATTAAAGCTGTAAGTTTAGTGGTTTCTTTTTTATAAACATATATGTATGTTAAGAATTTTTCGATCTCACTCCTTATTAAGTACTTCTGAAATTGATGATTATATCTTGTATTTCAACAACACAATATCTGCAGCAATAAATCATAGTGTGACGACCAAAAGTCGTGGCCTCGTTTTTGGGTCCACATGATGTCTTGTTGACAATTATTATCGTCCTTGGTCCAACACAATGCCTTCCAGCTTTAACTATATGCGACCGATATGCCTAAATCTTTTTAATTAGTCTTAAGTCTGAATTTGAATTTACCTAAGTTATAATGAATTACTTGTGTTTATTTAAATCTAGTTGTCCGTTATCGACCGAGAGATTGGCCACCTGGCGGCGATTGTTAGTTTTATTGTATTGTGGTGGAATATGTATAATTACACCACCGTGTGGTGAGTATGATCTTATACACACAAGTGCTTGCGTGTGTGTATGATTTTATACACACAATCAGACACTATAAATAGAATGCATTTTATAATATCGAGTCAGTCAGCGTCAGTCAGTGGACAAGCAAGCAACTGAAGAATAGGTCGTTCGTTCCCAAGAGAGAGCTGTAATACCTGCCGGCCTGTCTGCGAAACGGATTGATTTTATAGAACATTGGTAGGCAAAAAGAGGCATTTAATTTGTGTGCTCTTTTGGGTAAAAAATTAAATATCCACAACAACATCAAGAAACTGAATAAATTGTGTGTATTTTTACGCTCTTTTGTTCACATTCGGGTTGTTTGACGGAAATCATCGTAAGCTGAACAATATGAACGCCTACCATGGTTATAGAATCTCTTATTAAGAGATGAATTGGTCGTACGCTCCCAAGAGAGAGCTGTAATACGAAACTGGTTTATCTGAGAGAGTCTCTTATTAAGAGAAGAAACGGTCTTTCGCTCCCAAGAGAGAGCTGTAACATAGATGGGCACTTTGCAGTACCAGTAAAATTTTTACAGATTACTGAAAAAATTTTCAGTATTCAGTAAAGTTTTACTGAAAAAAAAACAGTATTCAGTAATTTTTTACTGAAAAAAATCTGTAATCAGTAATTTTTTACTGAAAAAAATTCAGTATTCAGTAAATTTTTACTGAATACTTAAAAAAATCAGTAACAGTAAATTGAAATCCATTATGCAATTACCGGTAAAATTTTATTAATTATATGTTAGTAGAAAAATATGTTACACTTCTTAATAGATATGTTATTAGTAAAAATATTTACCTAAAGCAGTAGCCCACTGGATTTGAACCGAGGGCCTCACGTTTGTTGGTCGCCGTTCTACTCACAACACCACCCCCTTATTTATTAATTGTGCGTTTTTAAATACTATGTACTTTATTTTCTGTTCGTGTGAAAAACAGTTTAAAAAATAAAATAGACAAATTAACAAAATATACATATTTCGATTCAAAATGTATGCATGTAAACAACGCACTCTTTGTTTTGTATTTTTTTATTTTCTTTCGACATAAAAAATAATAGGTATACTTGTGGTTTGTATTTTTATAAAAGAGAAGAAAATTTATAAATTGGTTTAAACGAAACTTTTTATTTTTTCAAGTTGCAACTTCAAGAAAATCCCCATATTACTACTTTTGCTACAAAAAGTGCTAAATTGGCATGACTGATTGTAGGATAGTAAATGAAGTTTTTGTTGAGAATATAAAATATTTTAAATTTAAAATAGTTTTTTTAAAAAAAATATAAAAAATAGTTAACACGTCTAGAATTCGAACCAGCGATGTCAATCTTGTAGTCCACTGTTCTACCCACAATACCACTTCGTAGCTATCTGATTCTATGTAAATTATTTTTAAATATAAATAACAGTTTCCTTTCCGTTTTAAACAAAATATTTAAAAATAAATTCGGCGAATTGACAAAATATAACTGTTACTTACATTTTTTGTTTATTAACACTTTACACGACTACAAACTGTTTCAAAACTCACACTGCAATTAAAAATGTGTTTCTAAAATATAATAACCCGTTGCCCTCGTCCGCCCCTGTAGAGCGATTATTTTCATTCGCTGGAATTGTAAATCGGTCTAGAAGACAAAAACTGAGTGACGCAAATTTTGAAATGTTGGTGTTAAGAAAAGCTAACGGTGGAAAATAAGACTTATGTATTTGAAAACAAAAAAAAACTTTTTTTCATCAAAAAATATTTTTTTAACAATAAATAAAATAAATATTATTAATTCTTTTTTTAGGTATGTTCATTTACTTTCCTAGTAAGAGTGAGTCGAATATTAACATGTAATTCATAAAATTTTACAGGTAATGCATAATAGACTTCAATTTAATGATACTGATTTTTTTCAGTATTCGGTAAAAATTTACTGAATACTGAATTTTTTTCAGTAATCAGTAAAATTTTACTGGTAATGCAATATGAATTTCATTACCAGTAAAAATTGACTGAATATGCAATGCTTAATGCATTAGAAAAATAATGCAGTGTGCCCATGTATGAGCTGTAATAAGTGGCGGTCTTTCGGCGAAACGGAAAACTAAAGTTTTAAGAGAATTAAACAATAAAAACATTGTAAGTAGTGTGTACTTTGAACGTTGGTGGCTTTTCTTTATTTTGCCTCTCTCCATAAAAATATTTTGTAACGAACCCTGGACACCGAGAGCTCATCCTAGCATAAGGCAGAAAACGTGTCGTTACAATGGCGCCCGAGCAGGGACATGAATAAAATTGTTCCAGAAAAGAAAACAAAATATATCGAAAGTGTGAAGGCGTTAAGTGTTTAAAGAGAAAAATACTTTGAACAAACTGTTATTTGTATTGAAAAAATAAGAAACTGTTATTTGTGACTGTTTATCTTATGAAAATGAAAAAAAAAATAATTGAAATTGTTATTTATGTTGTTTATAAAAACTAAGAAACTGTTATTTGTGTTAAAAAAAAAAAAAATAAACTGTTATTTGTGACTGTTTTCTTACAAAAAAAAATTCAACAATAAAAATTTAAAAAAATATACAAATATAATAAACTAAAACAAGTGGTGTGTGTGATAGTGAACATGTTGAGAACATCATGGGCATACTCCCTTAAACGGGATGACTTAATATTATACCTAGGCGAGTTCCAGTTGGACGTAACCGGCACTGTCGATGAGCTACGAAAACGATGGGCGATTGTCGGAACTTCAGGTCAAGCATGAGTCCACTGCAGGCACACTTATACCAGCATTAGCAACGGCCGCCAGTGATATATATAATGAAAAATCACCCATTAAAATGAGCCAGTAACAGCTAATACTTCAATGTCAGCTAGAAACACAGAGAATTCCGAAGTCCGAGTGAATGTAATAGATCAGGTCAGGAAATGGGTAAAATACAATGGATCAACGGATCCCATAGAATTTATTGAACGAAGATCTCTCCCATATGTACTGTGTCCCCTTGAATGATCTACCCCCTATAATGCCTGAAGTTCTGTACGAACGTGCATTAGTATGGTTTAGGAAAAATAACGAGAGATGGACTACCTGGAAGAGATTCAAAATGGACTTTTGTACCTTTTTCCTACCCCAAAGATATTACGAAAAACTTGATGAGGAAATCCAAAGGCGTAAACAAGGTGATAAAGAACCCTTCAAAGATTATGGAACAGAAATTAGAACGTATTTATCGGAATTCTCACCCCGATTATCTTTGGTACATCCGACGAAAGGATTTCAACTCCTTAAGTGAGCTTACCGCATTGGCCAAAGACCTAGAAAGCATTCGCAATACGATGAATCAGCCATATGAAAATTCAACAGCAACTGAACCTTCGTGCTCAAGCCGGCAAATAAATGTATGCAGGACATGTGGAGGTGATGGACACCAGTCTAACAAATTTCCAAATAACTCACGTAGTACGGGAAACCCCTTCGGAGGACGACAGAACTGAGGAATGCCGCTCCTCCGATAAATTATTCCTCAGAAAATAAAACCTCTCTTCAGTGTGAAGAAAATAGAATATGCGCAACTATAATAATAAACGGAAAATTAGTGACTTCTACAATCGATTCCGGAGCTTCACGGAATTTCGTTAGAGAAAACCTAGTTAGAAAATTTGGAGTAGTCCCTGTTAAAACCCAGAACAGTCTAGAAGTGATCTTGGCTGATGGTTCCAGAAAACAGGTGACCAGTGAAGTAGAGTATGATGTGACCTTGAACAACATAACGAAGCGTTGCCATTTTTTCATTATGACAGACTGCAGCGAAGATATGATCCTAGGTCTGGACTTTCTACGGAATTTCAATGCTACTTTCAACTGTGCGGGGCTGTCTACAAGTTGTGGTCCCGACAATCTAAATGAACCCCAATCTAACCAAACTTCAGTAGTTCTTTCTATGGAACCTATATCTGAAGTACAACCAGTTCTAACGAAAACAACTCCGCATGAAAACACCGGTAATCAAACTATCACCGAACATAGTCCTACAGACCAGAGAATTATTAAAAATTTCCTGGATTCAGAACTACCGAAATTCAACGACATTACCGAACTTTCAAACATTGCCACACATAAAATCGTCATGAAGGACGACCGCCCCGTCAAGCTGAGGTACGCACAGAGGAACCCCGCTATGCAGGCAATAATTGATGCCGAAGTCAACAAACTAATTGCCCGTGGGTTTATATAGCCTTCAATCAGCCCCTATAGCTTCCCCATCACTCTGGCCAGAAAGAAAAACGGATCCTGGAGAATGTGTATGGATTTCCGTCAGCTAAATGCCAGGTCTGTACCCGATGCATACCCTTTACCAAAAAAAGCCGCATTCGAGTCCCTTAAAGAACATCTTACGATGGCACCAGTTTTGGCATGTCCAGACTTTAACAAGACGTTTACATTGCAGACTGACGCTAGCGACTTTGGGGAGTCCGAAAAATGAGACTATATTTGGAGGGCTACCAATTTGTTATCATCACTGACCATCTCTCTCTAAAATGGCTGGATTCAATCGACAGTCCTACCGGCCGTCTAGCTCGATGGGCACTAGAACTCCAAAAATATAGTTTTACCGTCAAGTACCGAAAAGGTAACCAAAACGTCGTCGCAGACGCGTTATCACGGCAACCCAGAGAAACCCTGAATATTGTTAACACTAAAACAACTACAGTAAATTGCGCCTGGCTTGACAAACGCATAAAATAAGTTCAAGAGAAACCAGAGAAGTACCCGGAATATAGTCTGGTCAACAACCAGTTGTACCGCCATTTCCTACGCCTCGTACACGACGATGACTCTAATCCGTGGAAGTTATATGTAGCAGGACCCTTAAGAAACCCAGTAATAGCAGAAAATCATGATATTCCCGCTGCCGGACATCTTGGAATCCGAAAAACTAGCAATCGCATCGCAACTCGCTATTATTGGCCGGGTATGTTCCGTGATGTTAGTCGATACGTCCGAAAATGTGAGTCCTAAGTCAACAGCGTCCAGCAGGTGAAATGCTGACACGTGTCCCAGAAGAACCATGGGCTACTGTGTGTGCCGATTTTGTTGGCCCATTGCCTCGGTCAAAACATGACTGTAACATGTTACTAGTCTTCTTTGACCGTTTTACCAAATGGAACGAATTGGTTCCCCTAAGAAAAGCCACAGCCGAGGAGCTAGTGAAGGCTTTCAGGGAACGCATCATTGCTCGATACGGCGTGCCGAAAGTCATTATTACCGATAATGGCACACAATTCACATCCCTGGTCTTTCGTAGATGTTTAGAGGAGTTTGGTGTTCAGCAACAGCTCACAGCACCCTATACACCACAAGAGAACCCTACGGAACGTTCAAACAGAACAATCAAAACAATGATAGCACAGTTTTCAGAACAACAACATAACAAGTGGGATGAGTTTCTACCGGAAATCATGCTGGCAATAAGCTCAAGTGTGTCAGAGGCAACGGGGTATTCTCCTGCGTTCCTTACCCAGGGTCTGCCAAAAGCTCTATACGATGAAGTAAAATTGGTACGCGCTAAAAAACTTAAAGATATTTTTCAGGGACCCGAAATAACAGTTATTTTTTTTTAAATAAGCAATTGGTTATAGGAAAAATAACTGCAAAAAAATAGGTCCCGTAATAACAATTATAAATAACTCCAAAAAATTTTAGTCTATGATAACCAGTATGAAAAATTTTAATTTTTTTAGGTCTTTGATAACCATTATGAAAGATTTTTATTTTTTTTGGTCTTTAATAATCATAATGAAAGATTTTTATTTATTTCGGTCTCTGATAACCATTATGAAAGATTTTTATTTTTTTTGGTCTTCAATAACCATTATGAATGATTTTTATTTTTTTGGTCTTTGATAACCATTATAAAAAAAATTTATTTTTTTGGTCTTTGATAGACTACAGCCATTACAAATATTTATACCCTACACCACCACAGTGATATACCGTATAGTGCCCCAAGGACGAAGTCTATTGAATTTGGTTAAAATCGGTCTATTATTTCTCCTAGCCCCCAAACGATTGTCCTATCTGAAAATAGATAATCCCTCATAAATATCTTAGTTATATAGATATCCAAACCACATTCAGCACAAATAAGTTTTATATAAGCCGAACTCTCACTACTAAATTTTGTGACGATTGGTCCATAATTAGTCATAGTTCCCATACAAGGCCCACTTCCGAAAAGCATTTTAACGAGTATAGATTTCTTAAAAAAGTTGGTAATCAAATAAAATTTAGCACAAATAACTTTCATATATACAGAAGACATGTCACTTAATTTTATGCCGATTGGTCCATAATTAGTCATAGCTCCCACATATTGCACATTTTAAAAGAAAACTGTTTATAATCATAAATATTCTTGATTCTTATGAAATTCTGAACCAACTTATCATTCTCTGTCTATTTTAAAATACAAGAAAACCAGGTCCATGCTACTAAAAAACTTTGTTGGTACTCATAATGTTTACGGAAGACCAAAAAAAATAAAAATCTTTAATAATAGTTATCAAAGACCTAAAAAAATAAAAATATTTTATAATGGTTATTGAAGACCAAAAAAAAATAAAAATCTTTTATAATGGTTATTAAAGACCTAAAAAAATAAAAATCTTTCATAATGGTTATTGAAGACCAAATAAAATAAAAATCGTTTATAACGGTTACCAAAGACCAAAATAATATTGGTTATATTTAACTGTTATTCAGGGACCATTTTTCAAAAATTCTTGATAAACAATTATTTCAGGATTTTTTCCAATATTGGTTATAACTGTTATGTCCCTGATATTTTTACTATCGTAAGGCGAAACCAAGCTTCGCTGGAACAACAACGAAATTATAAGCTCCGTCGTCGTAGTTGGAAACCAATGATCGGAGATCTGGTAATGCTAAGGCAACATCCGTTATCGAAGGCCATTGACAATTTTGCAGCAAAACTAGCACCAAAATTCGAGGGACCTTATACCGTCCAACAATTCATATCCCCCGTAATCGCAAAGTTAAAAGACGGGAGGAACAGAGAGACACGAACCGCACATATCAGTGATTTAAAAACCCTTCATAAATTAATTCTATATGTATTAATTCACACCTTAACCTTTCCTTCACTAAAACTTCGCTTGAATTTCTTTTCTATCTTTAATCCAATGCAGACCATAGCCAAGCAATAAAAAGAAAAAAAAATCAGAATGGGAGACAAATTTGAGGAATCACGTCAGCGATTCAGAAAGTCTTGAGAGAAAGAAGAGGCCAAGCGTAGTCGCATAGTTTTCCTGGGAGATGACGATATACCATCAACCAGTGGGGGCCGTTGGACCGCATGATAGTCAACGTCAATATGTCGGTTATACGTGCTATGAGCGAGTAATGAAGGTACGCCTTTTGGTACCTACGAGCACCACCGAGTACCCTGTCCCAATTGATCAAAAACCACATTGGTCACCGGAACGATCGTTCGAAGAACCTCTTTCCAATAAGTCACCTAATGCAAACCTAACATCGGAGAAGATTCCAGAAACCTACAGCATCTGCGATGGTAATTCTACACCAGAACCACCAAACACTATCACCGAAAAGCATAGTCAGGAGAATATGTTACCAATACCGAATATCCCCAACTCGGCTGGGATAATATATGACAGTCCATTACAACATCCACTTTGCATCACTTTGTCATCTAGTAGTGATTCAACCACCAATACAAAATCATCTACTAGTGAGTCTTCAATACAATCGCCAATCACGTTATATACAACAATAGATTAAATCATTCCACCGACAGCAACACTAACGTCATGTGAAGGCATCAACAACCATTGCTCATCTATCACAACAGACCTCAACCGAAATAAACAATGGGTTAGTGAGCAGAATGAAGAATCTCCAGGCGAGGCACAAGCTACTCCAGACATACCACCAGAACTATTCTGTGAAGTAGAAGACAAGCTTACGAAGCGTAAACCTGGACAACGCATGAAGTTCCTACGGATGATTAGCAATACGCGCTACAAGATCGACATCTTCAAGAGCGGAAACTATCGAGTCACCAGCCAGAACTTGTAGGCAAACCAGTATTTTGTATTATTTTTATTAATTATCTGAATTATTTTTTGTATTAATTTTATTAATTATCTGAATTATCTTGTATTATTATTATTAATTATCTGAATTAATTTGTTTGTATTAATTATCTGAATTATTTTTCTTTATTATTATTATATGAATGAAAACTAATGTTTAAGAATTATATAATTTTTTTAAGATAATTTGTGCTTTTATTAATATTATTATCGGAATTTTTTAATCGAGTCGCTTAGGAAGGAAGGGAGGCAAGGTGACGACTAAAAGTCGTGGCCTCGTTTTTGGGTCCACATGATGTCTTGTTGACAATTATTATAGTCCTTGGTCCAACACAATGCCTTACAGCTTTAACTATATGCGACCGATATGCCTAAATCTTTTTAATTAGTATTAAGTCTGAATTTGAATTTACCTAAGTTATAATGAATTACTTGTGTTTATTTAAATCTAGTTGTCCGTTATCGACCGAGAGATTGGCCACCTGGCGGCGATTGTTAGTTTTATTGTATTGTGGTGGAATATGTATAATTACACCACCGTGTGGTGTATATGATCTTATACACACAAGTGCTTGCGTGTGTGTATGATTTTATACACACTATAAATAGAATGCATTTTATAATATCGAGTCAGTCAGCGCAGTGGTATGAGAATAAAAAAAAAAAAGAGGGAAATAAATCTGTAACTTCTAAACCCTTACGCCGATTTGAATGAAATTTCACATGCGCAAAGAGGAAGTGTAGTCAAGTTTAAGTTTTGAATCATGAGCCCACCAGGAGCGGGACCAGTGGTTCCCAAAGTAGAACACCTCGGGTATCTTCAATTACACATATAGAATCTCCTCGTCGAGCACTACCTCCTCGTAGCTATCAATTATCTCTTATAGCTTAGGAGATATTCGCATTTGAAAATTTAATTTTCAACATTTTTACCCACCCTACTCCAGTTTTTTGGTGACCGCGGTTCCAAATATTCCCCGATTTTATCCATTTTTCTTTTATAGGATTAACAATAGATCATGGCTGAGTCTAAAGTTATATTCATTTGAATTTAAAAAAATTAAAAAAGGCGATTTTTCGCAATTTTTTTGGGAAAAAAGTACTTTTATTCTTTTTAAGTTATCTAAAAAATTTCTAACAGGATGTATAATGAATTTGTACTTTTTGAAAAGCTAACTTTACGCCAAATATTTTAAATGAAAAAAACATTTATAATTTTTGATACCGACGGGAGCAGGTCCATTCAAAAAATGCCTATTTTTTATGTAAAATTCTCAAATCGCATATTCGATATCAAAATATAGTAACCTATTTTAGATGGCCCAATAAGTTCTTAATTATTTTGTAAAGGGTTCCGATAACCCCGCCCCTGGTATGGATATTATAGCCAAAAAACGAAAAAATCCCATTTTTGGGATTTTTCAAGATTTTTTTAGGAATTGCGGGATACTTGATAACAAATTTCATTTTTGCATTTTAAACAGAAAAATCTACATAACTGTGAAATTTCATTAAAAAATATCCATAAATAAAAATTTTATTTCAATTTGAAAAATTTGTATCTATGCAAAATTCAATAAAAAGAATTTTTTGTCATATTTTTCAAAAAAGTATTCCATGAATTTTTTAATTGTCAAAAGTTATATACATTTTTGAAAAATATATATCTAACCATTGATATATAACATGTCTACCTTATGTTTTTTACGTGTCAAATAAATTAGGGAAAACTAAACAACTCGCAGAGAATGGGCTCATGAGGTCCAAATTCCAAACTTAAATTCGACTACACTTCCTCTTTGCGCGTGTGAAATTTCATTCAAATCGGCGTAAGGGTTTAGAAGTTACAGATTTATTTCCATCTTTTTTTATTCTCATACCACTGTGCAGCGTCAGTCAGTGGACAGGCAAGCAACTGAAGAAATGGTCGTTCGCTCCCAAGAGAGAGCTGTAATACCTGCCGGCCTGTCTGCGAAGCGAATTGATTTTAGAGAATCTCTTATTAAGAGATGAATTGGTCGTACGCTCCCAAGATAGAGCTGTAATACGAAACGGGTTGATTTGAGAGAGTCTATTATGAAGAGAAGAAGCGGCCTTTCGCTCCCAAGAGAGTGGCGGTCTGTCGGCGAAACGGAAAACTAAAGTTTTAAGAGAATTAAACAATAAAAACATTGTAAATGTGTACTTTGAACGTTGGTGGATTTTCTTTATTTTGCCTCTCTCCATAAAAATAAATATTTTGTAACGAACCCTGGACACCGAGAGCTCATCCTAGCATAAGGCAGAAAACGTGTCGTTACAATAGTGTACCAAAAAGCAAAAAATTTATACCTGACAAGAAATTGTCAAACGATATAATAAAAAATTAAATTGTTAAATATAATATCAAATCGTAGAATAGCATGCTTTCTACGTTAGATAAATATTCTGCGCCGATCTGGAATTTATCAAAAATATTAAAAAGAAAACACAAAATTATTCCTTTGCTTAAAGAAAATTCTAGAATATACAGTATACTTTTCATTAAAACAACAATTTTTCAAACCACCTTAGTGATGAAGAAACTATATTTGATGTTAATAATGTCGTAAATAGTATAAAACACACTGAAGTATATAACATATCCCAGAGTTATTATATATCTGCCGAAAATACTTCCAATTTCATTAAGATGCTGAAAAATAAAAAAAATCAGCTGGTGTAGATGAAATTAATTACCGATGTTTAAAAAAATCTAAAAAAAAAGGAATCAAATATATTACAAATTCCTCTTTCCAAAACAATGGAAAAAGTCTAAAACAATAGCAATACCTAAACCAAACAAACCTGCTGAATCTATGTGGACCTATTAGTCTTTTACCAACAACTAGCAAAATATTGGAAAAGATAATTAAAGAGAAAATATTGAACTTTGTTGATTCATAATATTTTTCCTACTAACCAATGCACAATACAACATTTTGTAGAAAAATGTTTTACTTCAAAATTTGATGCTTTGTTTTGTTGTGTCGACGCGCACATCATGTTGTTCAATGTCATCGCGCTGCGAAAACCATGTTGTACCATGTCATCGCGCCGCGAAAACCGTGTTGTACCATGTCATGCCTATAACTATTGATGTTGCTGTTGTTATGTGTGGTAGCTTGAGTTGAATTGATGTTAACAAGTGTGGGGTTGCCCTCAAGGATCGTGTCTATCGCATATTTTATACAATATTTTTGCTGCTGATATTCCAAATTTCTCGAACTGTATTACATCAATATTTGCCGACGATACAGCTATTCCATGCTCAGATGAACTCGCTACTAATGTAATCTCTTTACAAAATGCTTTAATAGGACTAAAAGCATACTTTAATAAATGGAATATTATGAAATTCTATACGGAAACACATACTTTTAATTCCGGAGTGGGTATATTAGATTGTGTGGACCTTCTTCCACAATGTTTACACATTTTATTACAACGTGGCTTTACAGTTTAAAAGAAAATGACAAAAATGGCAATCAAACTCGCTTGCGAACCTCACAGCCGGAGGAATATCAAACAAAATCATATACTATTAAAATGGAACTTATTCGCCAGCGGAGTGGAAATTGTGTATAGCAATTGCAATAGTATCATCTATTATTCCAAATTTATCTTTAAAATCCTCTTTTTTAAGATAAAAAGAATTCCTTAAAGTAGGTCGAACATACTTTAAATTTTTTACATTTAACAATTGTTTATCAAAGGTATTTTAAGCAATTAATCGTTTATGAATACAACTTTATGAAAATTTTCCTATAATTGGTTTTGTAAATGTTTATGCATATGGCTGTAAATAGTTAACGGTGTATTTACTACAGTGAAGAGGCATTCACGGAGTGAACTTTATAACATATTTAATGATATTAAAGACAAACGTGTTTATTATACTCGTTGTAAAAACGTTTTTAAATTTAATGTTCGAAAATGTTCAAATGGAACAAATTCAACTGTTCAACGATTTGAAGAAAAAGTGTAGGCCATTTATTAATGTTTTTATTGCGTAACTTCACAGAAAAAAGTTTTAACTTAAATAAAATGAATTGATTTCAATTCATAACATTTATAAATATGTAGTATGATTTCTTTCCTATTTCTTGTTTTCAAATAAAATCTAGGAGGCATGAAAAAAATTATTTAAATTTTCATCTATATTTTTATGTTATTCAAAAATTTTTCTTGGAAAATATTTATTTTTTTTATGTTTTTCAGCTATAGGTACAATGAGAAAATATTGGCGAAATTTACTGCATTTTTGCATTTTAATTATATTATTTACGTTTCAGACTTTTCGATACATCTAAAAATATTGGCCATTATTGGGATATTATACAAAAATATTTGAACTACATAAATCATTGGGTAATGCAATTTATTATAAAATAAATAGCTAAAATTTCCTTTATTTTATTTATTTATTTATTTTTGTTTATATTAAATAATATTTATAGAATTTACATATGTTTTACAAAGTAAAGAGTTTAGGAATTATTTTCCTTTTCAACTTAATAATAGGTTTTTGACTTTAATATATGGGGCATTTCACGTCAAGTGAACCAACTTTTGAAATCGATGTCTTCCGATCGCGATGAAATTTGCACCAATTAGTTCTATTGGATAGTAATTCGGACACCATTTTTCAACAAGATCGGTCAAGAACTCTCTGAGTTATAGGAGGTCAAAATTTGACATTTTGGCCAAACAGGTGTTTTTTTTTATCCATATAACTTATTACCTATTGTTCTTAGCAAAATGTGTCCCAAATAGTTTAGATAGCTATTTATGCAATCTTTCGAAAAAAAAATTAAAAAAATTTAATAAAATATTTTTGATTTTTTTTTTTAAATCAAAAATTTATTTTTGACTTTTTTTTTCAAAATGGTCCCTTTTTATTTTTTTTTTTATTTTTTTTAAGAAAGCTTAGGTCTTTTCCTAAGCGACCTATATGGTCGCTTAGTGGGATGCGAGTGGGATATCTATAAAAAAAATATTTTGTAACTCAAGATTTAAAATTTTTGAATTTTTTTGCAAATTCAAAAACTTTGTTGACTTTTTTTTAAAAAAATGGACCCATTTTTTAATTTTTTTTTTGCTCAGAAGAAAGCTTATGTGCTTTCCTTTAACACCCTTTTTGTCGCTTAGTGGGATGCGAGTGGGATATCTATAAAAAAAATGTTTTGTAACTCAAGACATACAATTTTTTACTTTTTTTTGAAAAATCAAAAACCTTTTTGACTTTTTTTTTAATTTTTTATTAATTTTTTTTCTCAAAAGAAAGCTTAGGTCTTTTCCTTTAAAACCTTTTTGGTCGCTTAGTGGGATGCGAGTGGGATATCTATCAAAATAAATGTTTTGTAACTCAAGACAAATGTTTTTAAATTGATTTTTTTCATATTTGTGTGTAAGTGTTTCTAAAACCTTAAAAATAAAAACCACAACAACTGACCGATAATAGCCACTGGAAGGGTGCAATATGAGGCCGACCGCTATTAATTTTCCACCCCCAAAATTTGTCTGAGTTTTGTATCTTGCGGCTTTTTTAGTCAATCCTAGAGGTAGTTTTCAGCGCACGTGATTTTCATTGTTAAAATATCAGGTGCCCCAGAAACAAATTTTTGGAATCAAGTGGAAATATTTTATGGCCCTTCTCCGAAGTACCAGTTTATTTATTATTTTATGACATTTGACTTTAAGAAGTGGGTGGAGAGGTAGAAGTTGACAGGTAGGTTATTTATATGGTGGTTTATTTTTATTATTATTTGTAACATTTGGTTAAACTAGGTACTTTAGTATGTAAGCCCTTCTTGACCCTAATAATAGATTTTAGACTCATTCATTAAAACGTACTACCTATATGATCTTAAAAAACTATTTATTGTCATTCTGAAGACATACGGAAATCAGTTTTTTAAAAACAGCGTTAAAGTTAAGACGTGTGTTATTTACATAAATACTTACAAAATTCAAAATGTCTAGGACTTCTAAAAAGGCTAAGGTTGAAAATTAAATTTATTCGTCTTTTTGTTTTACTCCCTTTAACAAAATGAAGCACAGATCATCAGATATGCGAAATATTTCCAACGGCTTATTAAAAAAATTCCCTACGCTGTCAAAACGATTGAAAATTTGTGGATCATGCAGGAAAGAGCTCGGAAAGTTGAACGAATTACCGAATTTGAATAGTAATGAGCCTTGCGTTGAAGTTATTCCAGATGAAGACAAAAGTAATTCCGAGAATGAAGACAGAACTGTTGATGATGATGGTTATTCTAACTTTTCAAATTCAACGAATGAGTGTCGAAACCAATACCATAAGGATGCAGTAGAAGTTCTTGAACAAATAAAAGAGAAATACAAAACGTCACAGAGTGAAGCTGAAAGAATTCAACTTCTCACGCTTGCTCCAAGAACATGGAGTTCTGCAAAAACAATGACTGAGTTTGGAACGTCTCAACGAAAAGCAAGAATTGCTAAACAATTCTTGCTGAGCATGGGATTCTCACACTCCCAAACAAAAAGAAGGGAAAAACTTTGGAGTGCGATACTAAATCTCTAATAACTCAGTTTTATCAGCGAGATGATATGAGTCGCCTGATGCCAGGGATGAAAGACTGGATGTCTGTACGAATCGAAATATGAAAAAAATTAAAATAGTTCAAATTTAAAAACCTTTGTCTTGAGTTACAAAACATTTATTTTGATAGATATCCCACTCGCATCCCACTAAGCGACCAAAAAGGTTTTAAAGGAAAAGACCTAAGCTTTCTTTTGAGAAAAAAAAAATTAATAAAAAAAGAGTCCATTTCAAAAAAAAAGTAAAAAATTGTATGTCTTGAGTTACAAAACATTTTTTTTATAGATATCCCACTCGCATCCCACTAAGCGACAAAAAGGGTGTTAAAGGAAAACACATAAGCTTTCTTCTGAGCAAAAAAAAAAAAATTAAAAAATGGGTCCATTTTTTTAAAAAAAGTCAACAAAGTTTTTGATTTTGCAAAAAAATTCAAAAATTTTAAATCTTGAATTACAAAATATTTTTTTTTATAGATATCCCACTCGCATCCCACTAAGCGACCATATAGGTCGCTTAGGAAAAGACCTAAGCTTTCTTAAAAAAAATAAAAAAAAAAAATAAAAAGGGACCATTTTGAAAAAAAAAGTCAAAAATATTTTTGATTTAAAAAAAAAAAATCAAAAATATTTTATTAAATTTTTTTAATTTTTTTTTTCGAAAGATTGCATAAATAGCTATCTAAACTATTTGGGACACATTTTGCTAAGAACAATAGGTAATAAGTTATATGGATAAAAAAAAACACCTGTTTGGCCAAAATGTCAAATTTTGACCTCCTATAACTCAGAGAGTTCTTGACCGATCTTGTTGAAAAATGGTGTCCGAATTACTATCCAATAGAACTAACATTGGTGCATTTCATAGCGATCGGAAGACATCGATTTCAAAAGTTGGTTCACTTGACGTGAAATGCCCCATATATTAGAATTCTAATTATGAATTTATTGTGCAAATGATAGGGAACAATTTAAAAAACCTTGGTATAAGATAAAAAAAATAAATTACTATAATAATTTATTATGATATCAGTTCATTAAGATGACTATATTGTGAGTTTTGACATTTAGCGTTAAAGCGTGATGTTAGTTTTTCAATTTTATCATGAACGAGATCGGAACCGGAAATTGAATGCAGACGTCGAGTCGAATAGTGCAACGGTAGATTAAATATCATCTTAAGCAATTTGTTTTGGGATACCTGAAGTTTCTTTAGGTGACATTTGGCGGAAGTTGACCATACTGGAGCATAATAGAAAAATATAGGGTGCAAGATAGCCTTTAATATAAGTTTTTTATTGGCGACACTTAGCTCTGACTTTCTATTTATAAAGGGGTACATAATTCTGGTGATTTTATCTATTAATTATCATATACCCTACATATGATAATTATAGTTAAGTTTAGTATCAAGTATAACACCTAAGTATTTTACTTTGTTCTCCAAATTAATTTCATGGTCCATAAATCGAAGTGAACTTTGTGGTACAAAAGAAGACTTGCGTTTTTTAGTGAAATATATTGGTTTTGTTTTTTCTTGGTTTACCATAATATTACATTTATTAAAGTATGCGTTTGGTCTTATTAAAGCATTTTGTAAATTAGAGATTACATTAAAATTTAACAAAATGATAATAAAACAAATTATAAAACAGTGATGTTTATTTTATCACAGAATATTCGTCATTCGAATACTTTTAATAATAATTGAAATAAACTATATAACATTTTTTATCTAAAAATTAGTTGTTATCTTCAAAAATGTATTATTACTAAAAACAATCAATGAAAAAAAGAAAATTAACGAATATTTTATCCTAATTGAAAGCAACACTAACAACGAAAAAAGGGAAATAAATGAGAAGCATTGCCAGCTTAGACAAAAATCAGTACATTAGTATTGTGCCTTTAACAAACGTTTATAAATACAATGGCCCATAATCATAGTCAAACACTAAAGTCGGTTCTTTTTAAAAACAACTTTAAAATAAAAACCTGCTTTTTATTAATTTGCAACCATAGTCAAAATTAAAGTATGTTTTAAATTGAACCGACTTTAACTGGGTGCCACCGCAAATGTAGAAAATGTTTTCATACAATATACAACAAAAAACAGACAAGTGGCAACGCTGAACAGCTGACATACAAATTTTAAAAAAAAAATCACAAAAACGTATACAATAAAAGTAACCCGGACATCTAAAGAAAGAAAGTTGTTTGTTGTGGAAAAATGGAAAAGATAAGATTAATATCATAATTACGATATTTTGGTACTAATTTTATTGATAAAACTGTTCAATAATTGCAAAATCTCTACCAATATCTTGTAACTTAAACATTTTTTACTTTGTGACGAACTTTTTTACTCGGCGAAGAACAGCTGATGCTGTTGTTAAACGAGTTAAAAACAACTTTAGCTAGTTTTATACTTCAACTTGTCTATGATAGACCTAAAGTCCACTCTTAAGTAAAGTCGAGTTTAATTCTCTTAAAATGTACTTTATTTTTGACTATGATTATGGGCCAATGCTTTTATAAATGGGTTTTAAAGCTAAAGTGTTTGTTAACAAAATTGTGTTTTAAATCAACAATAAGGTTTTTTATGCATATAGCCGTGTATTTCCACATAGAAATTCATTAAATTTAACAAAATATCAATAAAAATAAATTAATAAAACAAATTATAAAACAGTGATGTTTATTTTATCACAGAATATTCATCATTCGAATACTTTTAATAATAATGGAAATAAACTATCAGCCCAATTATGAATAAAAATTCCGCGGGAGTTTTTTCCCTTTTCTCATTTTTCCTATTCAATTTCAATGAGAAAAAACTCTTGGGGAACAAACTCCCGCGGAATTTTTTATTCATAATTGGGCTGTATATAAAAAAGTTTGTACATTAGTACATTTTAGCTTAATATAAATTTACTAGATATACATTTTTTATCTAAAAATTAGTTGTTATCTTCTAAAATGTATTATTACTAAAATCTATCAATGAAAAAAAGAAAATTAACGAATATTTTATCCTAATTGATAGCAACACTAATAATGAAAAAGGGGAAATAAATGAGGAGCATTGCCAGCTTAGACAAAAATCAGTACATTAGTTATTGTGCCTTTAACAAACGTTTATGAATACAATACTTTTATAAATGTTTTTTAAAGCTAAAGTGTTCGTTAATAAAATTGTGTTTAAAATCTACAATAAGGTTTTTTATGCATATAGCCGTTATACTTTAATTTCATTTGCATTACTCATTTTCACTAACATTATTTAAACACCGTCTATTAGTCCAATTGGCTTTGTTCATGGAGTTTTATTTTATTTAGTAATGTAATTATTAAATGCCCCGTTAATAATATTCGAGCCAGATAATTATTAAAATATGTGAAAAAAATTACATTTTTAATTCCATTAATTTTTTATTTCCTTTTTGTTTTGATATACATTGTCTTTGCGTGTTGCTGTTAAGTAGGTATAAAGAACATAACATGACATGACAAAAGCAGGTCTTTAATACATACCAACCATTACATACTTAAAATTAAAAAACTAGTTAAAAATGATTTCGAAAATGGAAAATCAACGGAAATGGTTCTTCTTGACATTAAATCAGCCTTTGACTCTGTGTGGCATAATGGCCTTATTTACAAGTTAAAATCGTTTAATTTCCCATTCAAAATAATCAAAATCATATTAGGTTTTCTAACTGATAGATCTTTTTGTGTTTATATAGGAAAAACAAATTCACGTAAGGTTCATATAAATGCTGGATGCCCTCAAGGTTCCTGTTTATCGCCAGTTTTATATAATATTTACATTGCCGATATACCGTCGTTTCCCTATTGCACAATAACAATGTTTGCATCTATCCTAAGCTCCGACTTATATTCTGTAAATATAAAACACAACCTAGAATTAGTCCTAGTTGAAATATATAAATGTTTTACAAAATGGAAAATTTTAATAAATCCGGAAAAAACAAAAGTTCTATAACCACAACATCAACTGGGAAGAAAATGTTAAGTATCTAGGTGTTATTCTTGTTACAAAATTAAATTTTAAAAACCACATTTCGTATATTGTGGACAAAATTAACAGGGTCACACATATATTATACCCATTAATAAACAGAAAATCCGATCTTTCAATTGAAAACAAAAAAAAATAATTAAATCCATTTCCACCCCATGTTTTATTGCACACCTGCCTGGTCTACTTCAGCAAATTGCCACAGGAAAAAGCTCCAAGTGGCACAAAACAAGCTTTTAAAAATGATTTTTAAACTTCCCTGGCACTATTCAATGCGTAGACTCCACACACTCGCTGATTTTCCTACCATCATCACTCAGAATTCCAGCACATAAAAGACCTAATCTCTTTATAAATGTTACCTTTTTTTTCCTCCAAGACAAATAATACATAAACTTATTATCAATACTACAACAAAACAAAATATTTAAGTAGAAAAGGAATGTGAGTGAAGAGTTAAATATGTTTTGACGTAACGACATACATATTTAAATAAAACATATTTAACACTGAAAAAACATACTAAAACAGCATGCGATAGCCACAACCATTACCTACATTTCCTATATAGTGGTTACGCATGCCTGTGCCTTATTTCGCCACATTGGCCAAAATCCCTGATAGAACTCCAATATTCTCAATGTGAATTTTCAAAAATTTAATGTAATTGTAAAATATTATATTACTTTTAGTAACCATTAAAATTTCTAAAATAAATTAAAAATATATATTTTTGTGATAACTTCTACTTAAATATGTTTTTTCAGTGTAAAATACGTTTTATTTAAATATGTATGTCGTTACGTCATAATATTTTTAACTTTATACTTAAATATGTTTTTTCTAAGTCGTTACGGCAAAACATATTTAACTCGGCATATTTATCTTCACTCACATGAAAAGGAATACTTACCTATTTAAACTTATTGACCTTATACAGTGTTGGAAAAAATAATAGAAACCAATGCTTTTTTTAAACTTTGTAAGTATATTAGTCAACTTTAGTTGACTTTTTATTATGCAGTTTTGTTTATCAGATATATAACAATTATAATGTTCTTTACAACACGTTTATTTTAAGAATGCCGGAAATGCATTTTTATCCTTAACCTAGATGTAGTTGCAAAAGCCACCCGAAGTTGGCTGCAGTTCGGGGAGTGTTGCCAGATCGCATAGCATCTTTGTGCCATCTCTGAGATCATTACAATCTCGGCCGACCTGACAACACAATCGACCCCGATTGTCACTTATTATTATAGTATAATATTACAATAAGGTTTAAATCTCATCTTCTAAAAATTCATAATCTTCGTACTCGGAAGTGTTGCCTTCAGAGTCCGATGAAGATTCATTTAATTCATGTATTGGTTCCAGCCATTTTTTTTAGTCGGCTAGCATCTACAATTCCAACATAAGGCATCTGAGTAATTTGACAGTTTTATACATCTGAAATTTTATACCGATCATTACCCAGTTGTTTCCGAATTATATATGGTCCTCGATACTTTGGTAAAAACATCTTATTTACCCCGACAGTTCTCCTTCTTTAAAAATTTTCGCTGGTTTGTGATGTTGGTTAAAATATTTTAAGTTGTACGTTTGAGATTTGCCGATAGCATCGGAGGCCGGTTTCCCTTATGGAATCTGCATCTGTAGTCTCGTTACTGTAAGTTTCTTGAAGATATTCAGTTAGCTCATATATAATCTCACCTCTCTGTTCAGTCCCGAATAACATCCTACTGGGTGATTGTTTCGTAGTGCAGTGAACAGTATTATTAATGGCAAATTCCACCCGAGATAATCTATTCACCCAATCAGAGTGTTCAATGGGTTGAGTCATCTTAGCTAACATTGCCCTTATATCGCGATTTACCCTCTCTACCTGTCCGTTTGACTGTGGGGACCCTACCGAAATCTTTACATGTGTAATATTATGTTCAGTAACAAACCGTTCAAATTCATTTGATGTAAAGCATGTTCCTCTATCACTTATTATTCGTCTTGGTCGGCTATAATATTCGAAGGATTTCGGTATTTGCATTCGTTGCATCGTGTGCAACAGTCTCTAGCAATACAAGAGCTCCATCTTTAGTTTCTGCGGAATCGGTATTGTTGGTTGTCTCCGTTGTGGCGTCATCTCTGGTGTTGAATTCCCTTTCATATAGCACTCTAAGTTGGCTCAGGGTAGTCAACTCCGGCTGTCTTCAATCTGGACATCATTACCTGACGTGATGGTCGCAAATCCATTTTAGTATTTTCGGATGATTGTATGTGGTACAAATTATAAAGTTTCGACACTATTTAAGTTGCACCCCACACCTGAATTATAATGTTCTTTACAACACGTTTATTTTAAGAATGTCGGAAATGCATTTTTATCCTTAACCTAGATGTAGTTGCAAAAGCCACCCGAAGTTAGCTGCAGTTCGGGGAGTGTTGCCAGATCGCATAGCATCTTTGTGCCATCTCTGAGATCATTACACAATCATTAATACATTATATGACTAACAATGTAAAGAGTCAATATTATTACAGGAAAAAATAATTGAAATGCGTATCATTTTTAGAGGCAGTACTTTTTATTTTTAGTTAAACAATTATTTTATTTTAATATTTTGTTGATCTAGATTTGTTTTTCACAACTTCATTGCATCTGCGGATCATGGAATCAACAAATTTCTATGCAAACGTAATTGTCAATGTCAAATCACTCATCCTGGATTTGTTCCCATAATTCGCGCTTATTTTTCGGACTGAAACCCTCCATCTTCCTCTTGAGCACTCCCCAAAGGTGTTCCATTGGATTAAGGTTCGGTAACTGTATAGACCATTCCGTAAGAGGTACTTTGTTGACAGCAACCCAGTCTTTTGCCAATTTTGAGGAATTTGCCAATTTTGAGGAGTGCTTCTGACCATTTTCCTGCTGAAACACCCATATGAAAGGCATCTCATCATCAAATGGAAGCATTATGATTTTCAATATATTTACGTTGTCCAGGGTGCATATTTTGTTCTTAATAAAATATATTTGACCGACACCAGAAGGGGAGAAACACCCCCATATCATGATGGATCCACCGACTTGTTTTACGATCTTCTTGGTGTATTTTGGATCATATGCCTTATTGTCTGGGCGCCTAACGTAATGGTTCCCATCAGATCCAAACAAATTTAGCTTTGTTTCGTATAACCACAGCCCAAGAAGACCATAAACACCCCCTTCTAGTGTCGGTCCAATATATTGGATTAAGAACAAAATATGCACCCTGGTCTACGTAACTATATTGCAAATCATAATGCTTCCATTTTATGAGGAAGTGATGCCTTTCAGATGGTAGTTTCAGCAGGACAATGGTCAGAAACACTCAAAATTGGCTAATTCCAGGAAGAATTATGGGAACAAATCCAGCAAGAGTGATTTGACATTGACAAGGACGTTTGCATAGCAATTGGTTGATTACATGAGCCGCAGAATATTGACTCTTTACATTGTTAGTCATATACAGCACAATTATGAATAACAAATTCCCCGGAATTTTTTTCCCATTGAATTTGAATAGGAAAAAGGGAAAAAAACTCCCGT
Organism: Calliphora vicina; assembly: GCF_958450345.1. Classification (NCBI taxonomy): domain Eukaryota; kingdom Metazoa; phylum Arthropoda; class Insecta; order Diptera; family Calliphoridae; genus Calliphora; species Calliphora vicina. The sequence continues at coordinate 81,298,179 of NC_088781.1, read as the reverse complement.
GGAATTTTTATTCATAATTGGACTGATAATGTATTAAAATATTAATGAAAATAGGAATGATTATGTTTTTTCTAATGTTGTATGTCTTATAATCTAAACAGCATATAAATTTTTTTTAACAAAACTAAACTTGACTAATATACTTAAAAAGTTTGAAAAAAAGCATTCCAACACTGTATTTATTTTCTTTGGTTTTGGTTTAAGGAATTTCCGCTAGTTGGGATTGTATTTTCTTATATAATTTTCGAAATATTTTAGTTTTTAATGTGTATTTGACTGAATGTATTAGGACAATTTATTTTAATTGTTATTTGCTTTTTACTAAGTATATAAAAATATAAAGTGTAAACAAATAAATATTAAAAATAAACACACAATAAATAAATAAAAAATAAAGTGTTCTTGGCAAGTTTTCGCGTTTGAATTTCGTTAATAAAGTTGTCAATTTTGAGCGCAAAACGGACTTTAAACTCGGGTGTGTATCGAACATCGGCTTCGTTAAAATCAAAAAGAAAATTTTGCTTCACAATGTTAATAAACAGTAACATATTATATATCATATTAAAGGTATTTTGAAGCACTATTCAATGGTACCCATAATGATCTGATTATTTTCCAAATATATGAGAAATTTACTATTAATTTTTTTTTTACTCAAAAGAAATCTTTGGTCTATTCAATGCGAGTGGGATATCTATCAAAATAGATATTTTGTAACTCAAGACATACAGTTTTTGACTTTTTGTTTACAAAATCTAACTTTTTCCAAAATGGGCCATTTTTAAATTTTTTTTAACTCAAAAGAAATCTTATTTTTTTTTGGCAAAATTTAACTTTTTTTCCAAAATGGGCCATTTTTTTGCTCAAAAAAAAGCTAACTTGTTTTCTTAATGACCTATTTGGTAGCTTAGTGGGATATATATCAAAATAAATATTTTGTAACTCAAGATATACAATTTTTGATTTTTTTCAAAATCAAAAACTTTTTTGACTTTTTTTAAAATAGGCTATTTTTTTTTGTTCTGAAGAAAGCTTAGGTCTATTGATGAAACTGCTATCTAAACTATTTGGGACACATTTTGCTAATAACAATAGATAATAAGTTACATTGATAAGAAAAAACACCTGCTTGGACAAAATGAATAATTTTGACCCCCTCTAACTCAGAGAGTTCTCCACCGATCTTGTTAAAAAATTGTGTCTGTGTCTGAATCAGAGAACGGATTGAAAGCATTCATGTTTACTGCCCATTCATAAATTCATTGCCTTTCATATTGCCATATGAAAGAAACTAAAAAATACACACCATTCGTTAAGTATTCGTTGACATTTGTGTGCATTCATATGTATGTAGTATGTGAACATACAGAATCTTACGGAATTAGTGTTTTAAATTAAAATGCATATAACATTGAATTCGGTCATGATTTTTAAACAATTCTTTTTCTGTTTAACATATGGGGGATTTCACGTCAAGTGAACCAACTTTTAAAATCGATGTCTTCCGATTGGGATGAAATTTACACCAATTTACACTGTATATATGGGGGATTTCATGTCAAGTGAACCAACTTTTAAAATCGATTTCTTCCGATCGGGATGAATTTACACCAAGATTAGACCTATTGGATAGTAATTCAGACACAATTTTTCAACAAGATCAGTCCAGAACTCTCTGAGTTAGAGGGGGCCCATTTTGCTATTGTTCTTAGCAAAATGTGTTCCAAATAGTTTAGATAGCTATTTCTTCAATCTTTCGAAAAAAAATATTTAAAAAAAAAAAAAATTTAATATTTTTTTTCCGAAATCAAAAACTTTTTTAACTTTTTTTTCAAAATGGGCCCTTTATTCTTAAAATAAAGCTTAGATATTTTCCTTAGTAGGATGCGAGTTTGATATCTGTAAAAAAAATGTTTTGTAACTCAAAACATGCAATTTTTGACTTTTTTTGCAAAATCAAAAACTTTGTTGACTTTTTTTTCAAAATGGACCCCTTTTTAATATTTTTTTTGCTCAAAAGAAAGCTTGGATATTTTCCTTTCAGACCTATTTGGTGGCTTAGTGGGATGCGAGTGGGATATCTTTCAAAATAAATGTTTTGTAACTCAAAACATGCAATTTTTCACTTTTTTTCAAAATTGAAATTTTTTTCCAAAATGGGCCCTTTTTAAAATTTTTTTTTGCTCAAAGGAAAGCAAAAAAAATTTTAAGATCTATTTGGTCGCTTAGTGGGATATATAGCAAAATAAATGTTTTGCAACTCAAGATATACAATTTTTGATTTTTTTTCGGCAAAATCGAACTTTTTTTCAAAAGGGGCCCTTTTTTTAATTTTTTTTTTTTGCTCAAAAGAAAGCTTAGGTCTATTCCTTTAAGAGCTTTTTGGTCTCGTAGTGGGATGCGAGTGGAATATCTATCAAAATAAATATTTTGTAAGTCAAGACATACAATTTTTGTGTTAGAACATTTATTTTGACTAGTATAACCCGGTGCACTTCGCTACCCCTACCCTAGTAAAATTAAAAAAATATGAATGGATTTCTAATAAAAACATATACAAAATATTGAGAATCTCTCAATTACAGTTCACTTGATATTCGAAAATAACTAACTTATTTGGTATGGGAGATACCCCTCCACTGCTCTGATCCCACCTTTTATGTAAATATGAAGCTTTACTTTAACTTTCCTTTATAAGGGAGGGGTAATTCCTACTAAGCCAACCATGCTTAGCTAAACTTCGAACAGGAATCAGGAATAAATTCATTTTTAGCTCACCTCCGTAGAATAGTAATAAATTCTATAAATTTAGAATTATAGTTCTCCAGATATTCAAAATTAAGTATTTACTTTGCCCCACGACCACTAATGCAATCCCGACCATTTTCAGCCAATCTATGTAAAATGGTAAGAGAGCTAAAATATATATTCTGCACATCTGTGAACAAATCCCTTTAAAATGGTATATCTTTTGTCCAAATTGAATGTATAATGTGAGCGTAAAAGGGGTCTAAAGAAATCGACTTGCCTATTAATATTATGATACTATCCCACTCGCATTCCACTACGATATCAAAAAGCTCTTAAAGAAATATTTGAAAAAAAGTTCGATTTTGCCAAAAAAAAATCAAAAATTGTATATCTTGAGTTACAAAACATTTATTTTGCTATATATCCCACTCGCATCCCACTAAGCGACCAAATAGATCTTAAAGGAGTAGACCCAAGCTTTCTTTTGAGCAAAAATTTTTTTTTAAAAAGTGCCCATTTTGGAAAAAAAGTTCGATTTTGAAAGAAAAAAAAAAAAAAGTGAAAAATTGCATGTTTTGAGTTACAAAACATTTATTTTGAAAGATATCCCACTCGCATCCCACTAAGCCACCAAGTAGGTCTAAAAAGAAAATATCCAAGCTTTCTTTTGAGCAAAAAAAAAAATAAAAAAAGGGTCCATTTTGAAAAAAAAAAAATCAACAAAGTTTTTGATTTTGCAAAAAAAAAGTCAAAAATTGCATGTTTTGAGTTACAAAACATTTTTTTTGATAGATATCAAACTCGCATCCCACTAAGCGACCAAATAGGTCTCCAAGGAAAATATCTAAGCTTTTTTTTTAAGAAAAAAGGGCCCATTTTGAAAAAAAAAGTTAAAAAAGTTTTTGATTTCGGAAAAAAATATTAAAAATTTTTTATTTTTTTTATACCCTTCACCATGAGTGGCAAGGGTATATATAACTTTGTCATTCCGTTTGTAATTTCTACATTTTTCATTTGCGACCCCATAAAGTATATATATTCTGGATCGTTATAGATAGCGGAGTCGATATAGCCATGTCCGTCTGTCCGTCTGTGTGTTGAAATCAACTTTCCAAATCCCCTAAATAACTTACAAACCTGATTGATACATCAAAATCTCCGGAATTCTTCCGGCTCGGTTGATATTTAAAATCGAGAAAATTGGTCCACAAATGGCCACAAAAAACCCATGTATTTTGTTAGTGTTTCATGAAATCATGTACATATATAATAGCATAATAAAAAGAAAACAAAAGTTTAGTTGTGTGTATATATGTATGTAGATGTGTGTAATACACATTGAGTATATTCACCAATTCTATTTTGTTTCTTTGTAAATCTTATTCTCTAACAAAATAGAGAGAGTTGTTTATAATGAGTTCTCATATGAGCAACTCTATCATACGTAAACAGCACAAATACCCAACAACAACATTCTACATTGTAGAATGTTGTTGTTGGGTAGAATCTACAATGTGGAATGAAATGAGAATTACAAATCAAAAACACGCGCATAATTTGTATGTATTTGAGTGCGTTTGGTTTATTTTTTTTATTTTTGTTATTTTTTCAACATACAATTAAGGTATACTTTGGTGAAGGGTATATAAGATTCGGCACAGCCGAATATACATGTACAGTATTGGCCATAACTAAAGCACCCCCTCAATGGATTTTTTCAAATCATAATTTTTTTGATAAAAACGGCTTTTTTGGGATGTATTTTGTATATATTTTATTAACTAATATTGTTAATGTTTATTTAATATTCATTTAGTAAAAGATAATTTTATTAAAAATTAATTTAAAATGATAAATCATATAAAAACTCAAAACGCAACGGACAAAACAAAAGCACCCTCTTATAAGATGTTTAAAAATTTGACTCGGTACTGCATATTTGCAATGTGAATTATCGGGAATCACAATGAATGGACTTAAAAATTCCAAAAGATAAAAATATAGGAAGACGTAGTGTGCAAAATTTAAGTTTTATACAGTTTATTGTGAAAAAAACAATGACAAGGAACAAGTACTCCAGTAAATTTAAAATTAAAGTTATTGAAGACTGGAAGACGGGGTTATCACCACATGAATTTAGTAAAAAATATTCAATTAACAGATCAGTTATTTCCAGGCTCGTTTCAAAATTTTTTAAGACTGGTCGAAAATCTCCGGTGCATTCTAGAGGTCGTTCGCGAAAAAAAACACGATATTATGATTCCTTGATCAAAAGAGCAATACAAAAAGATCCTACAGCATCAGCTATTCAAGTAGGAACAAGTTTAAGATTATGCGTTAGCGAAAGAACAATCCGTAGAAGAGTAGTAGAAGCCCGATTATTCAGCTGACGACCAGCAAAAAAACATTTCTATCAGCTAAGCTAGACTGAAATTTGCCAAAGCCCACATCGACTGGAGTGTCCAAAAATTAAAGACAGTACTGTTCCCTGCCGAATCCAAATCCAACTTAAAAAGTTCCGCTGGAATAAGGCGTGTACACAGACCAAAAGGAGGAAGACTGAATCCTAAGTATTGCTAAGGAACAATTAAACATGGAGGAGGCAATGTAATGGTCTGGGGTTGCTTTTCTGGTCAAGGATTTGGGCCAAATCATAAAATTTATGGGATTATGGATAGGTTCATGTACCGTGATGTATTGAAAGCTGTAATATTGCCTTATGCCAGTGAAGAGATACCAATTATAGGGAGCTTCCAACAGGATAACGATCCTAAGCACCCCTCCAAACTTTGTAAGACTTGGCTACACAGCAGTGTTGCCAATTCATGGTGAACAAAAAGGGCTAAATACTTAGAAAAAAAGGCTAAAAAAGGGCTAAAATTTTTAATTAAAAAAATACATACATTTGACACAAAAAACAACTTAGAATGTTACATTTGGCTATGCCGAATAGACAAACCAAAATGTATGAATATAACAGACGTTCAAATGCAAGAAAATAAGAATATTTATTCCTGTATGTTGATCCTTAACTTTAAAATAGCGTAATATGGGGCCACACGTATATCATATGCCGATGTTTTTAAAGCCTCCTATTTATCACCTGGCCTGCAAAATGCTCCTAGGCAAATTTTTTTATATGAAAGACAAATTATGTATAAAGTAATCCAGAAAAAAAAATATTCTAAAAATTATACACGTCGCCGGACAGAATTGATTTTCATTGGCAAAAACATAAATTTTGCCATTAGTTAGTAAACATATCAAAACTAAGGTTGCCAAAATATGTAAACATAAATATTTAATTTAATTTTGGACAAAAGTTAATTTTCTATATTTGATCAGATAAAAATGATCATAGCTAAATTATTATAGACAATGAACTGAATTTTTCTTTCTAAATTGGTTGGATTGTAGTCTTTGAAAACGGCATGTGTTATAAAATATTTATTAAAGTACTATATTTACGTCAATACATCGCCAAGATAAAGTTAAAAGTATTCTCTTTAACGCTATATATGATTTTATAAACGCCCGGACCCACGCGTAAAACATTAACATATTTATTAACAATTTTTATTCAAATAACGTCCATTTTCTCTATATTAGTTATGGCATTTTTTTAATGTATGGAAGGTCCAACAATTTGTATGTGCTTAAATTGTTTACTGGTTCAACATTTTTAGTTAATTTTTTTGAACTGATTTTACTAATTTTCAACAGCAAAAATTTCGGATCATTAAAGTAAATATATAATTTTCATTAGAGTTAATATATATGGCTAAATGAAAATAAAAAAGGCTAAAAAAATGGCTAAAGGCTAAATTAATTTTTTTGTGGCTAAACAAGATTGAAAAGGGCTAAATTTAGCCCAAAAAGGGCTAAATTGGCAACACTGCTACACAGCAATAATATTCAAGTTCTTCATTGGCCTGGTCAATCTCCCGATCTCAATCCTATTGAGAACTTGTGGCACATTGTTAATATGAAAATAAATCGTGAAAATTGTTGAAATAAGGATCGGAAATTTTCACGATTTACTTCATGCCGTTAAAATAGCTTGGGAAGGAATATCGAAAAACGCCATAAAAACATATTATCTTCTATGCCAAGAGATGTTCTTGTGCCATCCAAAACAAAGGATTTGCAACAAAAAATTAACTAATTTTTTTTTTTATATTATATCCTTGAAGGGGTGCTTTAGTTTTGTCCGTTTCATTTTCTACCTTAAAATATTTTTTGATTTTAAGTTACCTCTTATAGAAAGGTTAACTTTGAAAGTATTTTTTTTTATCAATACTAAACATATTAACAAATGAAAATAATACATAATAGATATTTAAAACTTTGATTTTATACAAAAAAATACCATATGAAAAAAATTCATTGAGGGAACAATAGGTAATAAGTTACATGGATGAGAAAAATCACATGTTTGGCCAAAATGTCAAATTTTGACCCCCTCTAACTCAGAGAGTTCTGGACCGATCTTGTTGAAAAATTGTGTCTGAATTGCTATTCAATAGGTCTAACCTTGGTGTAAATTTCACCCCAATCGGAAGACATCGATTTTAAAAGTTGGTTCACTTGACGTGAAATCCCCCATATACATTTATTGTTAGTCCAATAAAATAAAAACGGAGAAAATCGGGAAATATTTAGTCTCGATATTATCAAAAAACTGGAGTAGGATGGGTAAAAATTTTGAAAATTTAATTTTAAATATCTCCTAAGCTATAAGAGATAATTGGAGATTCTTTATATGTAATTTTTTGGAAATCGGAACCCAAACGAAGAAATAGGATCGTTTTAATAATGTAACATACCCGAGGTGTCTTAATTTGGGGACCCCTGGCCGCGCATCTGGAGGGCCCATGAGGTCGAAACTCAAAACTTAAACTCGACAATATTTCCTCTTTGTGCACGTCAAATTTTATTGAAATCGGACTAAGCGTCTAGAAGTTAGACACCTTTCACACTAGGCAATTTAATTGCGCAAGTCTTTAGCCCAACAACAAAACAGCATGTAAAATTTCCTTCTCCTTAACACGACATTACCTCTGCCATCTACAAAAACTAGTGTGAAAGGGGTCTTACAGATTTATTTATAAAGTAATCCAGAAAAAAAAATATTCTAAAAATTATACACGTCGCCGGACAGAATTGATTTTCATTGGCAAAAACATAAATTTTGCCATTAGTTAGTAAACATATCAAAACTAAGGTTGCCAAAATATGTAAACATAAATATTTAATTTAATTTTGGACAAAAGTTAATTTTCTATATTTGATCAGATAAAAATGATCATAGCTAAATTATTATAGACAATGAACTGAATTTTTCTTTCTAAATTGGTTGGATTGTAGTCTTTGAAAACGGCATGTGTTATAAAATATTTATTAAAGTACTATATTTACGTCAATACATCGCCAAGATAAAGTCAAAAGTATTCTCTTTAACGCTATATATGATTTTATAAACGCCCGGACCCACGCGTAAAACATTAACATATTTATTAACAATTTTTATTCAAATAACGTCCATTTTCTCTATATTAGTTATGGCATTTTTTTAATGTATGGAAGGTCCAACAATTTGTATGTGCTTAAATTGTTTACTGGTTCAACATTTTTAGTTAATTTTTTTGAACTGATTTTACTAATTTTCAACAGCAAAAATTTCGGATCATTAAAGTAAATATATAATTTTCATTAGAGTTAATATATATGGCTAAATGAAAATAAAAAAGGCTAAAAAAATGGCTAAAGGCTAAATTAATTTTTTTGTGGCTAAACAAGATTGAAAAGGGCTAAATTTAGCCCAAAAAGGGCTAAATTGGCAACACTGCTACACAGCAATAATATTCAAGTTCTTCATTGGCCTGGTCAATCTCCCGATCTCAATCCTATTGAGAACTTGTGGCACATTGTTAATATGAAAATAAATCGTGAAAATTGTTGAAATAAGGATCGGAAATTTTCACGATTTACTTCATGCCGTTAAAATAGCTTGGGAAGGAATATCGAAAAACGCCATAAAAACATATTATCTTCTATGCCAAGAGATGTTCTTGTGCCATCCAAAACAAAGGATTTGCAACAAAAAATTAACTAAATTTTTTTTTTATATTATATCCTTGAAGGGGTGCTTTAATTTTGTCCGTTTCATTTTCTACCTTAAAATATTTTTTGATTTTAAGTTACCTCTTATAGAAAGGTTAACTTTGAAAGTATTTTTTTTTATCAATACTAAACATATTAACAAATGAAAATAATACATAATAGATATTTAAAACTTTGATTTTATACAAAAAAATACCATATGAAAAAAATTCATTGAGGGAACAATAGGTAATAAGTTACATGGATGAGAAAAATCACATGTTTGGCCAAAATGTCAAATTTTGACCCCCTCTAACTCAGAGAGTTCTGGACCGATCTTGTTGAAAAATTGTGTCTGAATTGCTATTCAATAGGTCTAACCTTGGTGTAAATTTCACCCCAATCGGAAGACATGGATTTTAAAAGTTGGTTCACTTGACGTGAAATCCCCCATATACATTTATTGTTAGTCCAATAAAATAAAAACGGAGAAAATCGGGAAATATATAGTCTCGATATTATCAAAAAACTGGAGTAGGATGGGTAAAAATTTTGAAAATTTAATTTTAAATATCTCCTAAGCTATAAGAGATAATTGGAGATTCTTTATATGTAATTTTTTGGAAATCGGAACCCAAACGAAGAAATAGGATCGTTTTAATAATGTAACATACCCGAGGTGTCTTAATTTGGGGACCCCTGGCCGCGCATCTGGAGGGCCCATGAGGTCGAAACTCAAAACTTAAACTCGACAATATTTCCTCTTTGTGCACGTCAAATTTTATTGAAATCGGACTAAGCGTCTAGAAGTTAGACACCTTTCACACTAGGCAATTTAATTGCGCAAGTCTTTAGCCCAACAACAAAACAGCATGTAAAATTTCCTTCTCCTTAACACGACATTACCTCTGCCATCTACAAAAACTAGTGTGAAAGGGGTCTTACAGATTTATTTCCCTCTATTTTTATACCATGCACCACCATACTGGGGAGGGTATTATGCGTTTGTGCAGATGTTTGTAACGCCCAAAAATATTAGTCTAACACCCACCTTAAAGAGTATATCGATCTTAGAATCACTTTCTGAGTCAATTAAACGATGTCCGTCCGTCCGTCTGGTCGGCTGGCTGGCTGTCCATGTAAACCTTGTGCGCAGAGTACAGGTCGCATTTTTGAAGATATTTCGATCAAATTTGGTACATATTATTTTTTTGGCCCAAGGACCAAGCCTATTGAAACTGGATGAAATCGGTCCATTATTTCACCTAGCCCCGATACAAATGTCCTTCCGAAATTGGACTTTATCGGTCATAAATGTTTAATTTATAAATGTATCTCCACAAATTGCGCTCCAAATAAGTTTTATATATACAAAATTCATGTCACCAAATTTTGTTAAGATCGGTCCATGATTAGTCATAGCTCCCATATAGACCCGCTTCCGAAAATCACTCAAAAATCCAAATTATTGAAATTTTAAAAGAAAAATTGTTAACTCTTTTACTTAGTGTACGGTATTATATGGTCGGGCTTGACCGAAGGCTAATTTTTTGTGAATGCATTCAAAAGCACAAAATAGAGCATTCAATCCGTTCTCTGGTTTGAATTACTATCCAATAGAATTAATCTTGGTGCAAATTTCATCCCGATCGGAAGACATCGATTTCAAAAGATGGTTCACTTGACATGAAATGCACCACATATATTTACTTTAAATTCCTATAACTCTTAAACTAAGAGATAGCGGACAAACATTTTAACGTTTTTGTGTTTCTAATTAAACTGTGCAACAGTGAAAAAAAAACACACGATCATGACTGTATAGGTTCGACTCTACACCAAAGGGTAGTAAAACCCTATACTCAGTTTGTCCATTTTGGTGACCAATTTTTTTTTATGGGCCCCCAAAGTTTCTGAAAATCAGTGGGGCCTCTAAAAAAGTTGTCATCAGTTTTTGGTTAACAGCTAATTCAGCCTTTGTGATACGGCTAAACTTTATATGCCAATAATATAACTAAGAGTCTGCCAAATAACTTTTGTTAAATTTTTTTTCCAAAAAATAGCTATTTCGTGCACTTTTGTTGGAAAAATATACAAAAAAAAATTTTTAGAATAAATTCCAGGGTCTCCTAATTTTTCACTAACAATATTTAGCAAAGTTGTAGCTACGGTAAAGTTGAACAACCCTTGAGAACATATCAATGCATTCTGAACGGATCTAGTCACTCTAAATAGCACATAAAGATCACTTTGTACCTTAACAATTTTTGTTTTTACTATTTTTTTACGCTAAAACAACGATTTTTTGTTAAAATAATATGATCAAGTCCACACTTCTATGTTGTGCTGTATTATTTACTAGGCTAAGGTGTTCGGAATGGGGATCAGTGGGTGGACCCTCAATGTCACACATTTAAAAAAAATCGTCAGAAAGCCATTTATGATCCGAATGAGCTGAAATTTAAAATATAGATAGTCTTTGAGAAGATCTACCAAAAATATGCTTTTATCTGTAAGTTATCTCTTTTAGTTCAAGAAATATTTAGGTTTGATTTTTTTTTTAAATTTTGCTCGATCTTTTTTCGTATTTTATATATGACGGGCCTACGAAAGGTCGAAATTTGTTTTTTATATATTTTTTTTTATCATCATTTATTTATTGTATCTTCATTATTTAATGAACTAACAATAAGTGGTTCAAATCTTATATCTAATAATTATTATTTAATTAGTCCAGCCAGTGCCGGACGAAAAAATTTTGTATTCATGGTTGTTTTGGTTAAATTGGCATTCTTCCTTCCAGATTAGGTCTGCTGTGTCCCTCCTTCTTAATTGAGTGTGGCCACGGTTATCTAATATGTTGCGGGCCAGCGGGTTTGGGTGAACTTCAAGTTTTTTTTAATATTTTTGTACATTTTTCGAGATTTCAGTTTTTACAATGGGCACGTTTAGATCTTTGTGTATATTCGCGTTTTTGATATACCAGGGGCAACTGTGATCATTCTTAGAAACTTGTTGACGCTGAGGTCGTGCACCATAACTGTATGCCATAACACCATATCGGTTTTATGATCATGTTATAAAGTAGAAGTTTACAATCTAAACTAAGCGTGGAGTTTTTGCCAATAAGCCAAATAATTTGAATTGATTTCAATTTCATTTGAGTCAACTTTGCATCTATATGACTTTTCCATGTAAGGCGACGATCGAGATTTATTCCGAGGTATTTCACTTCCGAATGTTGAATTATTGTTTGGTTATTAATATGAATAGGGGGGCATGATTCTCTACGCAATGTAAATGTTATGTGTGTACATTTTTGCTCGTTGACTTTAATTTTCCATTGTTTTAACCATTTTTCTAATTCAAATATGTGGTTTTGTAAGTAACGAGACGCTTCTTGAGGGTTTTCATGAATGCTTAGAATAGCAGTATCATCAGCAAATGTTGATGTATGAGTGCGATTGTTAGTTGGCATATCAGACGAATATATCAAATATAAAAAAGGACCCAGGATACTGCCTTGGGTGACTCCAGCTTCAATGGGTTGTGCAGTACTTAAAAAGTTTCCTTCTTTAACCTTAAATGTTCGACCAGTTAAATAGCTTTCCAACAGCTTATGTGTGTTTGCCGATAAATTTTGACTCAATTTGTATATTAATCCAGCATGCTATACCTTATCAAACGCTTGAGATGTCGATGAAGAGTGCAGAACAGTATTTCTTTTCTTCAAACGCTTTTCCATATTTGCAAGTCTATGGGTTTGTTCGATAGTTGTTTTCAGTTAACATCGGGTACAACTTGTTCATAAGTATCTTCTCAAATAGCTTTGATATATTAGACAATAGGCTGATGGGTCTGTATGATTCTACTTTTGTGTGATCTTTTCCCGGCTTGGGTATCATGGTAACCAGTGAAACCTTCCATTCTGGAGGATAATATTCAAGTCGTAATATAGCATTAAAAATAAAAAGAATTATTTTTATTGCTATCCGGGGTAGCTCTATAAGCATCTTGTTGCTGATCTTGTCCATACCAGGCGCTTTCTTGGGATTTAAATTAGCAATAGCATTTTCGATCTCTCGAATCTCAAAACGTAGGGGTACGGCTGCTCCAAAATAGGGTGCAACAGGTGGCAACTCAATTGCTTCGTTTGATGTGTTCGGTGTAAATACTTTTTTTCAATGATTAACAAACAGATTCCCTTTTTCAGTATCATTTCTTGCCCAACCGCCACTTGAATTTCGCAAGGGGGACTTACATATAACGGGTCTTTTAAGACTTTTTGTTGCTCGCCATAATGAGTAATCCGATTGCGGTGTTGCGTCCAGGCTTTCTAAATATTTATTCAATGATTCCATTTTTCGAAATTCCAAGAGCTTTTTAAGTCTTTTTATACAATCTTTAAGCTTCGATTTTTGTTGGGGGGATCTGTGCAATTTCCACCCTCTGCGAAATCTTCTTTTTTCATTTAAGAGCCGTTCGACATCTGCAGAATTAATTCTATTATATCTGATTTGTCGGGGGGTTTGGGTAGCATGTTGAGCATGATTAACAAACAGATTCCCTTTTTCAGTATCATTTCTTGCCCAACCGCCACTTGAATTTCGCAAGGGGGACTTACATATAACGGGTCTTTTAAGACTTTTTGTTGCTCGCCATAATGAGTTATCCGATTGCGGTGTTGCGTCCAGGCTTTCTAAATATTTATTCAATGATTCCATTTTTCGAAATTCCAAGAGCTTTTTAAGTCTTTTTATACAATCTTTAAGCTTCGATTTTTGTTGGGGGGATCTGTGCAATTGCCACTCTCTGCGAAATCTTATTTTTTCATTTAAGAGCCGTTCGACATCTGCAGAATTAATTCTATTATATCTGATTTGTCGGGGGGTTTGGGTAGCATGTTGAGCACCCAGTTTGAGATTTTTATCGAAATTGATAAGAGAGTGATCGATGTTTTCTGGTGTTCTTAGCGGTATGTTTTCCGAGCAATGTGTACTGAGGTATTTTTTATATTTGAGCCAATTTATTCTTGTGCCTGCCATCGCTAAATTACCAGTGGAGATACAATTTCTAGGGGGCTCAATAAAGTAACAATAGTGGGTGAGTGATCTGTAGTGTTTATAAACCGGTTAACCGGTTAACCGAAAAACCGGTTTTTCTTCCAAATCTCGGTTTTTTGCGAACCGGTTAATTTAAAATGTTGATTTTCGGTTAACCGGTTTATCCGGTTTTTATCACTTGGTTAACCGGTTTTTAAAATTTGGGACTAAAATTGATAAATCTCACGTTTTTGTACATTTTTAATATTCATTGTATACACATTATTGGTCTGATTTGAAACCTAAACTGCTGATTTACAATACAAAACTCTTTAGATTAATATTTTTAAGAATTACAATGATTCTAAATAATAGAGACGATGAGTTTACTTAAAAACGTTTTTGCACATAATGAAACTATAAAAAATTAAATTCCGCAAATTCTATAAGTTTAGGCTAAATCTTACTAATGATTCATTAAAAACTTAGTGATGATCTTACCAAACGTTAAATTGAATTCGATGTACATACCTTCCTTCAATAAATTTGACTTCATTAGTGTATTTTGTTCTTAAAATTTTAATTTATTAATCATTTCGTTAGCTTTTCAGAAATATTACAGGAGAGACAAAAAACGTTCTAAAATTCATTATTTGAAATATTTATGAAATCTGATAATGGAGTTTTTTATAATAACAAATAATGACAGCTAAGTGGAAGTGCGTTTACATCTTATAGGTCCTTTTTTGGGACTTGGAACATTTTGTCTTTCATATCAGGAAGTAGAGGTGAAAATAAATTTCAAAGTTATCAAATATTAAGTTAAAAAAGTGATTTACATTTTTTGGTTGAAATTTAATGAATAAACCAATAATTAAAACAAATATTTTATATTTAGTAACATATTTATACTCATTTCCATTTGACTGAGATAATAAGTTTGAAATTTTTACAAAATAAATGGACTTAGCACTTTTGTATATTTATAGTTATTTAATATTAACCATTCCTGACTACTAAAAATTAAAAAATTTAAAGCTTTATATACTTTTTTGTACATTTTATGTTTTTTACACATATAGGACGGTTAACCGGTTTAACCGGTTTTTTCGATGTCGGTTAACCGAAAAACCGGTTTTTTAAAAAAGGCCATTTTTCGGTTAACCGACAAACCGGTTTTTTAAAAAGTCGGTTTTTTATAAACACTAGTGATCTGAAGATAGTTCCAGCGAGGATTCAATTTGAATCATTTCTCTAGGGATATTTTTCATCACGCTAAAATCTATAACATCCGGTATTTTTCGTGGGTCAGTAGGCCAGTAAGTAGGTTGGCCGCTCGAAAGCACATTCAAATCCATTTTAGAAATTGTATCGAACAAAACACGACCTTTAGGGGTAATCAGTCGTGATCCCCAGAATGTGTGTTTAGCATTATAATCGCCAGCAGCCAGGAAACGGGGACCTAGTGATTTAAAAAATCTATTATATTGACTTTCTGTAATTGAGAATCTTGGGGGTATATCGATGAAATCAATAAGTTTCGATGGAAATCTTCAAGACAGATTGTAGTAGCTTGAAGATAATCTTCGCAAAAATCACACATTAAGTAGTGTTTTATTCGAGCTTTTATTAAAATTACCGAGCCTCCGCATGCTCTACCTCTGGGATCTTTGGTGTCATATATTACATATCCATTTATTCGAAAGGAACTTCTGGACGTCAAATGAGTTTCAGAAACCAGCATTACATCAACTTGTTGGTTTCTTAAAAAATATTCGAGTTCGTTTTTGTGTTGGCGTATGCCGTTTGCATTCCAAAAACATATTCTTAGGCAGTTCATGGTATGTTAAGCACAGCCTGCAATAACATTGATTGCATCTTAAGCATTTCTTGCATCATGTTACTCATTGAGTTTGTAAAGTTATTTACCGATTGCACAAGAGTTTCTATTGTAGATTCTAGTCGGGTAAAATTGAAAATTGGCGTTTGCTCTCTTACCTCTGGGTTCATATTTTCGTTTTGGAGTTGACGTACTTGCGGCTGAGTTTGGTTGTTTCTAAGTACATTTGCATATGTTACTTTGTTGTCATATGTCTGTTGCAACGGGGGGTAGTTCAAATTGATGTTATCTAATGGCTGAGCGGGGAAAATCTTTGGTTTCTGGCTTTGTGATTTTTTAACAATTGAGTAGACAGGACAACCCTGTAGTTTGCTGTGTGATTACCTCCGCAATTGCTGCATTTTTTTATTTTAGGATCATCTTTGGATTTGTTACATTGGGATGTGTTATGCAACTCCTCGCAAATGACACATACTGGTGGCAATTTGCAATATGCCTTGGTGTGTCCATATTCTTGGCAATTCATACATTGGACGAGGCCAAATCGTTTGTGTGGTTCTTCTACCGTAATTTTCCAATGCAATAAGTACTTCAGGTTATGGGATGGGATGTGTTTCATTTTTTTCAGGTTTATGTCACCGGGTTCAAGTTCAACACGGAAGAGTGGTTGGGGTATTTTTTCGCGATTTCTAATATTTATCACATTTTTTGTCTTATAGCCTTTATTTTCTAAGCTTTGCTTTATTTCGAGTGGTTATATATGACCAAAGAATATAAATCATATAGAATGCGCATCATGTATAAGGAAAATTTCTTATGGCGGGTTGTATCATTACGACCCGCTCTCATAATTTCGCTCTCGAATTTTGCAAACACATTTTGTTGTTGGTTTGTGATCACACTTATAGAACTGAAGAGAGCAAAAATCCACATACATTAATACATACACATTAGAGTGCTCCAAAAAATAAAAATGTGAATTTTGACCCCCTCTAGAATGGTTCTATGTATTGTAAAAACTCGTGAAAAATATTAGGATGATATGATAACGTTAACTGGTGCCGCAACGACGCTGAAGTTTTGAGGTGCATTTACAAGGGAAAAAAATTCAATTTTTTCAGTTTTTGTAAAAAAAAATTTCATTAAATAACTACTTTTGCTATTTAATTTAAAAGAATCGAAATGTACACGTAATTGTCGTTCTAATAAGATATAAAAGACAAAAATTGGTTAAAAAATGTTAAAGTTATTAAAAAATCGCCAGGCCATTAACGTGTCTCAGGCCACTTGAACAAGAAATGTAGAAACAAAATTAACATATTTATATAAATATTATAATAAAAGTACATTTTGCACTTGGGGTTAAAATGACCCAAAACTTCTAAAACCATAAAAAAAATTGTCAATTTCAATAGTGCTGATCAAAAATTGTTTTTTATTGAAAACAAACTTTAAAATATTGTATTGTGTATTAGAAAATAGTACTACTAAGCCACTTTGAAAAATGTTCACATTTTTGTTCAATTTTGACCACACATTTTTCAAAGGACAAAATATTTTATTTATACCTGATTTTTGCTTTAATAACGTATTTAATATTTTATTGAGGATTTTTGTACAATCAAATTAATTTTAACCCTTTAGTGCACTTTTGATTTATTAGATTTAAAAAATAACTCGAATGATTCAGTTTATTTAATTCTGAAAAACATTAAACTTAGCACCATTCATATTGACTGTGTTTTTCGTGATTTTAAAAGTTGAGGTTAATTTTAACCCCAAGTGCTATTAAGGGTTAATTTTAATTTGTCTGCAGTTTTTGTAAATGCTAGACTATGTATTATATTTTCCTTAAGTTTCATCAAAATCGGCCCAAAAATATATAACATTTTGCTATCTTTCCATGAGAAATTCCAAATATTGAAAAATTTGACCTTCACGATTTAAGTGTTAACGTTTTCCGATTTTAGTAAAACTTTCAGACTATATTTAAAATTACCTGGAATATAATATTCTGAATAGCTTTTGCTTAAAAATCATAACAGTAAAGAAATTCGGCTCATTCGTCAAATCTCAAAATTTAAATCGCAGGTACGGAAAAACTATAGGAGGTATTTTCATACTTTTTTCATATTTTTATTCCCTATTATGTTCTCAATAAATCTCAATGTGATGATCAAAAAATTTTGAAATTTGTTTAATAAAATTTTTAAAAATTTGAAATTGGAGTTTTGAAACTGCCTTTAAAAAAATTAAATTTGTTTGGTCATACCTGCGAATAGGTTAACGGTATCCAACGAAGACAAAAACTCATATACAAGTAAATATGGATATATTTTAAGTAAAAATGTACTTTTATTACAATATTTATATAAATATGTTAATTTTGTTTCTACATTTCTTGTTCTGGTGGCCTGAAACACGTTAATGGCCTGGCGAATTTTTAATAACTTTAACATTTTTTGACCAATTTCTGTTTTTTATGTCTCATTAGAACGAAAATTACGTGTACATTTCGATTCTTTTAAATTAAATTGCAAAAGTAATTATTTAATGCCAAAATTTTTACAAAATCTGAAAAAAATGCATTTTTCCCCTTGCAAATGCACCTCAAAACTTCAGCGTCGTTGCGGCACCAGTTAGCATTATCCTATCATCCTAATATTTTACACGAGTTTCTACAATACATAGAACCATTCTACCATTTCTGTACCTAGAAAATTTGTTTCGTCCATACAATCTTGGAGCACTCTAATACACATGTTTGCTCTTTTGTGTGTTTTTTGTTTCTTTTGCTAAAAACTGGTTTTTGATACTTTTTACTTGAATTTGCTTTGTTGTCAAACAATTTATGTGCAAATAACCAACGTAAGAGCTAATGCGACCGATTGTGTAATTGTAGAGCAAGAGTATGTGTTTTATTTTTGTAAAAATTAAACTATATCGATTCGCACCGAATTATAGTTCCCTTTTTGTAGACAATTTAATTATTTACTTACAATCTAGAGACCTGTATTAATACCATTAAAAGAGAAAAACGTGAAAAGTGTTTTCTCTACAATTATATTATTAATGCAGTAAACGTTGTTATTGCTCCGGAATGCTGAAACCATATTGGAACCGTTTGTTTTTATGGGTTTTTGCCTGTTCTTTTGAAAGTAAAATAAAAATGTTCGTTTGGGAATATATATAAACGACAATAAAAAACTAAAATTTGTGTTTGTTTTCAATATAACACTCAGGCAATTAATATGCCTATATATAAATGTGTTACTTTCTTTGGAAAGGGAATAGAGTGTAGAGGAAAAGGTGGTGAAAGGAGGAGAAAAGCTTTTAATTGACAACTCTGCAATTGCGCGTTATGTTTGTTATTAGTGCAGGTTGCAGCGCCTCTGGTGGTGAGATGGCGCCTTATGCCCGTAATTTCAACAAGTAGATATCTACGGTGTAAAATACCAAGCAGATAAAGTTTCCTATAAGGTAACTTAACATTAATTTCAAATCAATATCTACGGGTAAAAATTTCCAAATATGTTTACTAGAGATGAGCGATATTTCCATACCTGTGATTTAATCACTGTGATTGAAAAATCACTGGTAACAACAGTTACTGAATATTGCAAGTAACAGGTACAATTAAGTCGTTCTTTTATATTTTTCAACATACTGTTAAATGTTGTTCTTTTATTTTCTTCAACATTCGCAGGCAACGTTTTAGAAAAATCACTGGAACAACTGTAGTAACAGGTACTTTTAATATCGTTCTTTCACATTTTTCAACATACTGTTAAATGTCGTTCTTTTGTATCTTTCAACATTCATTAGTAACATTTTAAAAAATCACTGGTAACAAAACAAGAAAGTAACAGGTACTTTTAATGTCGTTCTTTTAAGTATTTCAACAAACTGTTAACGACATTTAATATTTTTCAACATTCACTGGTAACAACAGCCTATTTTTAGGCGCATAATTTTATTTATCTCCAACACAGTGTATAAAATAAAATGTTAAGTACCATATCAGTTAATTCTCTTAAAATTTTGTTCCATTTGCTTAATTTTGTTATTTTCCTATTTAAAAAAAAAACGTTTTTAAATCAGCAAATATTAGTTTTTGGTTAACATACGAGCAGATTTAAGAATGCAAATAATACATAATATATTCTTAACATAATTGTTATTTTGTTTAAAATAGACAAAACGTGATCACGGTCACTGTTTAAAAGAACAGTGATTTATAAATCACGTTCACTGAGAACGACGTTCTTCAAAAATCACGGGATCGCTCATCTCTAATGTTTACCCCATAAGTAACCAAGCACTGATAGACATCTATTTGTTGAAATTACGGGCATTAGTCAAGCCAACAACCTTTATTTAATTATTTTACTTCGGTGGCCTTTTAGTGTTATACCACCGAAGGAGGTCGCTGTGATAAATATTAGTTGTTGATATGATGTTGTTGATTGGCAGCGGCTGGGAATCGAACCCAGGCCACAAATACCATATCATGCTTAATGATCAAACGCTCTAACCAATTAAGCCATAGCACCCTCAAAAACCTTCTAAAACAGGCAATGAAATTATTGTGCATCTGATTTTTAAGCAATTAAGGTTTTTCCAACATTTTATGATCTTTTTCTGCCTAATAAGCCTGATTGTTTCATACAGAAAATTCGTATTTTTAAATAATTCTTCTAGGTAACAAAACCCGCGAAAACCCATCATAAACAAGAGGTTTTTTCAAAATGAAAATTCATTTTTTAAATAATTTTTAGTCATATGATATATTTTATATATTATACAATACTTTTTATAAAACATTTCAGTTTCAAAGCTGCAGTGAAATATAACGTACTGTGTGTCGAGAAATTATAAAAAAGTGACTAAAAAATTACAAATAAAAATAACGCAATAAATAAAAACATTCTGTACTAAATATTTTATATATTATATTTTTTTTTACTATTTTATAAAAAATTTCAGTTTCAAAGCTGCAGTGAAATATTACGTACTGTGTGTCGAGAAATTATAAAAGTGACTAAAAAATTACAAATAAAAAGTAACGCTATAAATAAAAACATTCTGTACTAAATATTTTATATATTATATTTTTAACAATTTTATAAAACATTTCAGTTTCAAAGCTGCAGTGAAATATAACGCACTGTGTGTCGAGAAATTATAAAAAAGTGACTAAAAAATTACAAATAAAAAATAACGCAATAAATAAAAACATTCTGTACTAAAGGAGTGAATGCGCGTACAAAAAACAAAAATAATTTGCCATCGGGCATAAAATGTTGCATAAAAAAATGCCAAAAATCGAAAAGGCTTTTCAAGGGTTTAAAAATGTTTAAATTTCCTTCGTCGGACATGATACTAGGTAAAATTTGGCGGGAGAAATGTCGAATTCCAGAGAAGGATTTTAATAAAAATCTTTATATATGCGAAAATCATTTTTCAAGTTCATATGTTGGAAAAAAAATTAAAGGCGGACGCCATTCCAACCGTACATATGGATGAAAAAGGAAGAACCGGAAGAAAAAAAATTAGATTTTGAAAATGTCGAAGCCCCCATCTGCACAAATTCCGAAAAACAAATTCTGCTTGTAGATCAGTTATTAAGGAATTGTATGAAATGGAAGCAAGTGCAAAAACAAAAATGTGTCCAAAATTAACACGGCAACACATTTACCCCAACACTTTTGAAAAATGCGTGTAAAATTTGCAACACAAATTTTCAGCAGAACCGTTGCGGCTGCTATCAAAACTATTTCCGAAACCACAAAATTTAAGATAAATTCCACAGAATTGGCCTTATCAACAGCTCAGTTTGTGGAAAAAATTTACAAGATTTTCGATTGTCTTAATAGTGCCTCTCTTTATGGTAATAATTTCTACAGATCTGCAATTCAGCTTAACAGTGAAGCACATAAATTTATTAAATTTTCTTTGGAATATTTAGAAAATGTGGAGTTTGTAGATCAAAAGAAGCGTGTCTTCTTTTTAAATGGGATGAAGCTCACTCTTAAATCAGTTCTTATGTTAACGGATGATATTTTAAAGGAAGGTGGTGATGTATATTTCTTAATGACAAAATCCCATAATCAGGACAGGTTGATGCTGGCTTTGAAGCAGATTTATGTATTGAACATAAAGAACCAAGTTGCGATAAAATTGACAATATTGATTTTGATAGCCACATATATGCAGATTATTTTTTGGAAGATGTTTTTGAAAATTCTGCAGCTATAAATTTCGAACTAGTTTCTATGAGATACTTTGTTGGATACGTAGCATTTAAAGTCATTCCAAAATTACAATGCGAAAAATGTAGTGACGAATTGAGAAAGATGGATGAAGTTCTTACAGCACCAAGCGAACTTTTTATATACTTTAAAAATTATCAGTCGATTACAGATTTTGGAAATCTAGCTGCTCCATCATTCAAACTAATGGATGCAAGCAAAAGACATATTTTAATATTTCATAAAATCTTTAAATCTGAGCCACAAAAAATTGGTATAAAGTCTTTTATTATTGAGTCGTGTAAACGCTTGACCCCAGAGTGGTTTGCCGACATTTGTTCTCAACACAGAATAGAAGTTTTGGACTTTCTACTATTAGTACTCCTCCGAAAGCATTGCTCTTAGTCTTTAGAAAAAGGCAGTTCCAAGAAAAATACAAATTTTATCAAACGAATGATTTAATTTACTAAAATATAATAACTTTCTTAATTTTACTAGGGTGATTGATATCATCATTAAATACTTTTTGATGCTAAAAAATATAAAGTGGAAAAATATTTTGAATTTTCTTACAAATATAAAAAAAAAAATATTTTTGTATATATATTTTTTTTACATTTGTGAATAGAAATAAAGTTAGAAATAAATTAATTTTATTTATTTATTTACATGATATTAAAACTTATATTAATATAAGACTAATATTAAAAAGTTAGCGAGAGCAACGAAGGCTATCAGCTAATTATATTAAGTACGAATTAGATTTTTTTATTTATTTTTAAAATGTTTAAAATTTAACAAACATATAAATTTATTAAATTCTAAAGTAAATTTCGTATTAAGGAAATTATACAGTTTAAAATACAATTTTCCCATAAGAGTAAAGATTATTATCGCTAATGCATTTCTTTTGTCACTATTGAATTTTGTCACTACAGAATTGTGAATAGGATAATTATATACATATATGGCTTGAGAGTACATGATCACATTTCATCACATGTTAAATTGTTTTTTGGATTTTCATTTTCTATGTATGTATGTTCGTTTTAGATTACTTTATTTATTTTATAAAATAATATCAACTAAAACACCACCTAATTTATATGATATGTTTACTTTTTCAAGATCTACCCGCTCTCCCACAATCATTATACCCAGGATTTGTCTGTCGGTATTTGAACATTCCTTCCAAATCCGTATTTCTAGAACTTGGAATACCCTTCCTGCACATTTAAAAACTTTTTCTTTTACTCTAAATAAAGCAAAAAATATATTGATCATTTTACTACACAACAACTTTAATATTGTTCCTTATTTATGAGAATCACTAAAATATGAACATATATGTAAAAAAAAAATGTAATATAAAACAAAAATGTATATACATACTTATAAATATATTATACTTACTTATAAGCAATTAAATTATAGTAATGAATTTCCTATTTTTGCACATTGTATTATATTATCTTTTAACCATATATGGCCCATTAGGGCTCGGTTAAATAATGAATAAAAAAAAAATGTAGTTAAAAATGGCATTGATGTTATCATTTGATGTTTCCTTAAGAAGATTGAGACCATTGTTTGATAGGTATTTGGATTGAAGACTACTTAGATAGGGACAAGTAGAGAGAAGGTGTTTGACTGATATTGTGGAGCCACAGTATGGACATTCATTATTAAAGTTGGTATTCAGTAGATGTTGATGTGTAGTGATCGTGTGTCCCATACGTAATGCATTAAACACATTCAAGACATGTAGTGATCGATTTTAAACATTAGCTACCATAGGTCGGTCAGTGATTTACCAAACCCTAGATGTACATTTTTTTTGTTGGATTTCTGATTTCATCACAAATTTTTTTTACCAACTATTGTTTGTTGTATTGTTTTTCTCTCCCAAAGCCACTATGTAGCTTTAAAGTAACAAATATTTATCTAAGAATATAATTAATTTTCATCCATCACGTTCGATAACCCATCGGAAAGAATTGTGGCTTCCGTATATGGTTTTGATATTTTTTTTATTTTACAAAACAATAGTTTTTATTTTTCGTAAAGGTTATAATATAAAATAATTATTGACAAAAATTTGTGGCAAAATTTTTTTTTCTAAATGTTATAAAACTCAAATATGTTTCTATTAGCAGTAGAGAACACATGCATATATTTATGCTATTTACAACCTACGTATTGTACTTTTGTTTTTTTTTTTTAAAAAAAAAAAAAAAAGAAAAAAAAACGGAAATTCAATTTATAGTAAATTCGATTGTATTTAAAATTGTTTCAAGTTTAAAATTAATTTGGGTAATCGATTACTCTTTTTCTCAGTTACAAATGCCTAGTTCTTTTATTGCCAACTAGCATATTTAATTATCATCTGGCAACCTTTTGTGTATCTTATATTGTTTTACTCATTCCTTTTGATGAACGAACTTCGTTGTGGATCTTTTCACATTCTTATACGTGTTTTTCTTTAATTTTACTTTCGTAAAAAAAAAAAAAAAATCTAACGGTAAAAGATGATGAAATATGGCTGTTGCTGAGATGGATGGTAAGAAGCAGGGGATAACAAAAGAAAAGCGGGAGTCAACTTGTAACTGCTGAAGGGATCAGACGAACATTAATTTTGCTAAAGAGTTAAAAGAAATTATAATAGCCATTTTTATGAAAAAATCAACAGTACAGTTAATACGTTCCTTTTAAAAATCAGAATAAATTTTGGCAATCCCTCAAAAAAAAAAAAAAAAAAAAAAAAACAAACAATTAAACAATTAAACAAAAATTTACAAATTAAAACATTTAAAAAAAAAAATTTTAATAAAATCCACCCAAAGTTAAAGAAAAAAAAACTTACAAAATTAAACGGTTGTATGAAAAAAAAAACCACGTTGTGCCAAAAACTCAAAATTCGGAAAATAATAAAAAAAACAAATATAACCTCAAAATTGCACAAAATTATATTTTTTTATAAAATTACATCTACATGTGAAAATTATTTTCAAAATTTAAACCATAAAATTTACCTAAAATTATAACTACCGAATATGTACACCTAAATTGTGAAAAATAAAAAAAAAATATAACTTCAAAATTGCACAAAATTATATTTTTTTATAAAATTAAACCGATACCTATGAGAAAAGTGAAAGTTGATATTTTTTATAAAAGAAAACTCAAATTCATAAAAAAACACGTACAACGAGCCAACACATGAAAAAAAATAACTTCACAAAAATGATATAGTCCACAGTTAAAACCTAATTATTTTCAAAATTTAAACAGCAAAATTAATAAATTAAATTACAAACTATTTCCTAAGCTAATACTAAAAAAAAAAAAATATCTAAGTGTGTAAAACCCAATAGTGCGAATAATACAGAACAGAACAACAGAAAGAAAACGAACAAATACACCTAGAAAGAAAAACTGAAATTAAAGAAAATTACCAGAAAAAAAAAAAAAACTGAAATTAAAGAAAATTACCAGAAAAAAAAAACTGAAATTAAAGAAAATTACCAGAAACACATAAAAAAAAAACAATTACAACTTTAATCCCCGACACCTGATTGATAACCTGCCAATACCACCATACTTGCATCATCTTGCTGCCTCCATTCCTCCTGATAATTTGGCCAAGAGTCAACCAAATTTATTTTTCTGCCAAAACCAACTATTTCGGATGTTATTTCCTTTCTCTATTCATTAGTCTAATTCCCTATTTTCTAAATTTATAATTTTTACTTTAATTTAAAGTTGCTATTTTGTTCTGGTTAGTGTTAAATATTATCATAACTTATTTTTTTAAATTACAATTTTCAAGTTCAGTTGATTTAATTTCCCAGAACATTCTTTAATAATAAAAGTATAGTATATAAATAATATAGATATTGAAATATTTATTATATTTATATTATTATATTATTTTATATACCTACTTTTATATTATACATTTGAATTTTTTATGGAAATTCTATATAGTATTATATAGCATTAGTTTAAATTTAGTGTGAGCATTAAACCAATAAATATATAATATTCGGAATTCGGAACTAATTTTTTTTAACTGAGCCGGATACAGGTTGAGTGTAGTTATTTTAATTTCAGCCAACATCGAACTCTGGAAGGCCTTCGAGAATTTCGACGAAACATTGGTGAGTTACCTTAAATTTTGTGTATCTTATAAAATTTGTATGAATATTATATTAAAAAAAAAAACCATGTCTTTTGGATTATTAGATTATATATTTGTTCTATAAAAATGCTCTCGCTATTCACATTTCTTTTTCATAAATCAAAACATTTATATTTATTAACTTCGGTAAAAATGTAAATAAAACTTAAAAAAAAAAAATTTCTAACAAATAATCATTGAACTATGAATTTGTTTTAATAAATGAAATATTTTAATATATAAAAATGGAATAAGTTCGTGTAATTGTTTTCCTAAAGGGTTGGTATAAAATAGCTGTCTGTTTAGGGGTCCTATAAAAAAAAATCTATCTGGTCAATAGGATCATGGTTGTGGAAGGGTTAAGAGACCAATTTGCCAATTCCATCTGGCAAGAATTTTTACAATGGGATAAAATATAAGAGAATAAAATAAACCTTTTGTTAGTTAACTGCTTATTTATAGTCATACGCGGGCTTTTGATTTAGGTATGATTATTCTGGTCCATTTTTCGTCAGTAAATTTTGTTATTTATCAACTTATGTTAAATAGGGAGTCTAAAATAAAATACACTGTAATTCAATAGGATTTTGACTGCGAGAGGACCGAACCCCCCATGCCCGACTGTTTGCTAGTCCTATCAATGGCTCCCGTAGTCCTCTTCGTAGCAATTTCTCACCACTGTGTGCAATCTAATACAGTGATTAAAATTTACAAATTTTGTTTGTGTTCATTACAGTATAAAATAAATGGCGCCCAACGTGGGGCCGAAAGTAATTGCACCCACTAAATGCTTTCGGTTTCCAAATCCGTAATTAGTATAAAAGATAGTAGATTTCATTTCTTTGCGTTTGGATGAAACCCAACAATAATATTTCATAACTGGGAGAATAACTAACAGCCCTTATATGGATTTTCGTATACTTGAGTGTACCTTTAAGTAAGACGACCTATTAGCTAGCTGTTAGTCCTTTCTTCCCAAATATGTGTATTAATATTGGATTTGTCTGATGACGTCAGATGGATGTAGTGAAAAAGTTTATATTACAGTGATTTTAATTATTCCAATAAACAAATGAGTTTTGGACAATAGAAATTGTGCAGTTGTCAATTTCTATCCGAATTAATTTGTTTATGCAATAATCGAAAATATTTTTTTTGTTGTTCGGTGTAGTTATAGCGTTGTAAATATATAATTTTTTAGAACATTTATTTATATAAACCGGCTTTGCTTACCACGCTTATTTTATTCCTGATTATTTGAACCCAAGTAAATACAGCTATTTTATTATATACCAACCGATAGGAAAATATGACTAATATAACATAATATCACTTCAAAAACTAATTTTAATACCAACGATTATTTAATTTCGCTGAAAGGTATATTATTTCATGTATTACTATTCCCTTTAAAGAAAATAAGAAACCCAAACTTATTCGAAATATATATTTTTTTTAGACGCTTAGTAACGATACCAAAAGTTAGTTCACTATTGAAAATTAATAGATAATTATTTCATGCGTGATACCTAACTAAATAAATAATAATGTCCCTACCAAGAACTCCACCAAATGAAGCCACCGCTTCAGCTTCTTCGACAGCGGGAGAGAATGTATGTAACGTTTGCAATACTAATATGTCTGAAAATGACGACTGCCTTTTAATAGTGAAGTGTCACCACTCTTTTCATCGATCTTGCATCGAAAATTATTTGTCTAATACGGCCGAGTGCTCAAATTGTAAAAGATCATGCGATTTGTCCGATCTTAAGAGAGTCAACGTCTCAAACAAACCAGACCTTTCATTTAACCAACCTCTTAGAGGTCGAGGTAGAGGAACTACAACTAACCCGTATAATACACGAAGCCAGAATCGAACACAATTATATGATAATCAACGTTCTGTCGTTGAGCCCAATCAAGAAGCAGACGAGGACGACATTTCTACTGTTGCTCAAACTTCACAACCTAGTCGTGACAATACAGCTAATCAAAATATTCCTATATCTCCTAGCAATAAACAACCCAATGGACTTAATATTGATTATGGTCAATTGAATCATATGATAGAGACTACTATGGCTAGACTTTTGTCTAATTTAAATTTAGTGCCAAATTCTAATCCTCAAAGAAATCAACTTACATCAGAAATTGAAGGGCAACATTCTAATTGTCGTAACGTAAACGCTACAACAAATCATCGTATCCAAACAAGTAACATTTCTGGACATAACATAAATAACTATTCTAATAATTTTTCTAATCGGTCTTATACACCTATTCACTCAAGTTCTAATACTTCTATTTTTAATCCTGATAAATTAACGGCTATCATTCAAAGTTGGAACATCAAGTTCGATGGGTCACCAACTGGACTAAATATTGAAGAGTTTCTTTATCGGATCAACTCATTAACTCACGACAATTTTAACGGCGATTTCGCGCCTATAGTAAAAAATTTAAATGTACTGTTAACTGGAAAAGCCAAAGATTGGTATTGGCGTTACAGAAAGCAAGTCAGTTCGGTTAATTGGCAAGATTTCTGTGAATCTATTAAGTGCCAATATAGAGATTTTAAATCTTCATTTGACATCAAAGAAGAGTTACGTAATAGAAAACAGAAGGCAGGTGAAAGTTTTTACGTATTTTTTGACTCTATTTCATCTATTATGGATCGTTTGCCTTCCACTATACCTGAAATGGAATTAATTGAAATTTTGACTCGCAACCTAAGACCGGAAATTCGTCAAGATATTCTTTATGTACCAGTACATTCCATTCCTCATCTACGAAAGTTAGTACAGATGAGAGAAACCTTTTGGAATGAAGAACACGTCCGTAAGAATTTATCCTTTCGTCCACAGAATTATCCTATGCCAAGACGCCAGATAGCTGAGGTTGAATTTACCGAAAATACTAAACCCGTTGATTTACCTAGCAGTGAAGTAAACGCGGTACTATCTACTGAAAAAGTTATTCGTTGTTGGAACTGTGGTGAGCCTGACCATTTTTGGGATGACTGCGTGAAAGAGCGCACAATATTTTGCTACGGCTGCGGAGCCAAAAATACCTATAAACCACAATGTCCTAAATGTTCAGCTAAGAAAATTAACTTGTCAAAAAACTCAATACATTTAAGAAACTAGATTTTCAAGAAAATACCAGCAATACACACCAACATATACCGGCTAAGGAAAAACCATTTAAAATACCAGATTTACCTAAAAATCAGAACCTAACTATATTACCTAGAAAAAACTTTGAATTTGACGCTTCCGAACAAGATCTTTCGAAACTAATTTCTCCTATTTTACCTTATCATGTGCGTTTACAAAATTATATAGCAAAACGAAATGAAATTTTTTACACTGATGCCATTCACAATGTTGCTACAAAACCCAAGAGATCAACTTTACGAATGCGACACTATTATAAACTACGTAGGCGGGGAAGAAAACTTTTGGTATCTGCCATTATAAGTGATAATCGTCTTTATGCAAAGGTAGCATTTTTAACTTTTAATGAACATGGTCTTTTAGACACCGGGGCTAACATTTCGTGTATCGGTGGAGACTTAGCACAATCAAATTTTTCAAAATTTCAATGCTTTTATGAATGTCGCTCCAATGTTAAAACTGCTGATGGTCGATCGCAAAAAGTCATTGGTTGGTTATCAGTAGAAATGGAATTTAAGGGTCAAACACGTCGTATCAATCTATTTATAATTCCGTCGATAAAACAACGTCTTATTCTAGGTGTGGACTTTTGGAACGCTTTTAATTTGATTCCAAATATTATTGAATCTTTAGATATAATAGATAAAGTTTTGTTAGATCACGTTCCGTCCTCCTGTTCTAAGAAAGTTTCCGAAATTCTGTCCGTAGATAAAATTAATTCTGAATTGCCATCAGAAAACATAGAATTCCCTTTGACACCTAACCAACGCCAACAATTGAATGCAATCATGGCATTATTTCCAAATTTTGAGCAGCAGGGTTTGGGAAGAACCAGCTTAATCAAGCATAATATCGACGTTGGGGATGCCAAGCCGATAAAACAAAGATTTTATCCAGTTTCTCCAGCTGTGGAAAAACTAATTTTTGGTGAGTTAGATAGGATGCTGGCATTAGGGGTGATTGAACCATCACAATCCCCTTGGAGTTCGCCCATGCGTTTAGTAATTAAACCAAACAAAGTGCGGCTTTGCCTTGATGCAAGGAAACTTAATTTCGTCACAAAGAAAGACGCTTACCCGCTTCCATCTATAGAGGGTATTTTCTCCAGGCTTCCGAAGGCCAACATTATCTCCAAATTGGATTTAAAGGATGCATACTGGCAAATCGGTCTAACCGATTCTGCAAAACCAATGACAGCTTTCACCGTTCCTGGCCGCCCTCTTTATCAATTTGTAGTAATGCCGTTCGGGTTATGTAATGCCCCTTCCACTATGTGCCGTCTAATAGACGAAATTATACCACCAGATCTCCGTAATGCCGTATTTGGATACTTGGATGATCTCATCATTGTGTCGGAAGATTTTCAGACACATATCTCACTATTAGTACGCGTGGCGGAACAAATTCGAAAAGCGAATCTAACGCTGAATATTTCTAAAAGTAGATTTTGTGTAACTCGTGTTCAATATCTAGGCTATGTTATAGGAAATGGAGGTATATCAACGCACCCAGAAAAAATAAGCGCAATCGTCAATTGGCCAGTGCCGAAAACAGTTCGTCAGGTAAGAGGATTTCTCGGGATCGCTGGTTGGTATCGGAGGTTCGTAGAAAACTTTTCCGCGGTAGTTTTTCCGATAACAGAGGTTCTCTCATCAAAAAAGAAATTTTGTTGGACGAATGAGGCTAATGAAGCGTTCAAACGTATTAAACAACTTTTAACTACTGCACCCGTTTTGATCAACCCTGACTTTTCAAGAAAATTCTTTTTGCATTGTGACGCCAGCGACTACGGAATTGGAGCTGTGCTGGTACAATTAGACGAATTTGGTAATGAAAGACCTGTGGCTTTTATGAGCAAAAAACTCAACAGTGCTCAACGGAACTACAGCGTAACCGAAAGGGAATGCTTAGCCGCCTTAGAAGCCATAAACCGATTTCGATGCTATCTTGAGCTACAAGAGTTCGAGGTAATAACCGACCACTCAAGTTTGGTTTGGCTCCTAAGACAAACTGATTTGTCAGGTCGTTTAGCTCGTTGGATGTTTAAATTACAAGCATACAAATTTACAATAAGTCATAGAAAAGGCAAAGACAACGTAGTGCCAGATGCGTTATCGCGAAGTTTCAATATGGACATTTCAGAATTGTGTGGTCCTGAACCAGAAATTAACTTGAACTCTGTGCACTTTATGGACCCAGAGTATGAAGAATTAAAAGCAAAAATCTCTGTTGAACCAAGTAAATACCCAGATATTAAGGTTGTTGGGAAATATGTTTATATAAGAACCGAACATTATACAGGAGAAATTGAGCAAGAAAACAACAGCTGGAAATTATGGATACCGTTCAAATTACGCCCACAAGTCATAAAACGCGCTCACGATGACCCTATCTGTTCCCATGGTGGTATGGTTAAAACCATTCAGTTGGTGCGGCGAAATTTCTACTGGCCTGGGTTGGTTAAGGATATTCGAGCGTATGTAGCAAAATGTGACGTTTGCAAAACTACTAAAGCTCCAAATGTTGTTTTAAAACCTGCAATGGGAAAGCAAGCGGTTTCTTTTCGTCCTTTTCAGAGGCTATATATTGACTTGCTAGGACCCTACCCACGTAGTAAATCCGGAAATATTGGCCTATTGATAGTATTGGATCACCTCACCAAATTTCACTGGTTGTTTCCCATGAAAAAATTTACATCAAATGTTATCATAGATTATCTGGAAAAACAAATGTTTCATATTTATGGAGTTCCCGAATACATAATTAGTGACAATGGTTCGCAGTTCCGCGCAAACGATTTTAACGCATTTTTGACTAGCTACAGTATTGAACACATTTATACAGCCGTATATTCACCGCAAAGTAATGCTTCTGAACGCGTTAACCGATCTGTCATTGCCGCTATAAGAGCTTATCTTAAGAACGATCATCGCGATTGGGATACAAATTTAACGAAAATTAGTTGTGCGTTACGAAACTCGTTTCACCAGACGATTCAGTCTTCGCCCTATCACGCCCTCTTCGGATTAGACATGATTACTCATGGCTCTTCCTACTCGTTATTAAGGGAGCTTAAATTACTTGATGAGCCTACATACCACTTATCAAGAGATGATAGTCTCAAACTCATTCGCTTTGACCTTCGTAAAAATATTAAAGGCGCCTATGAAACAAATAGGCAACAGTATAATCTTCGTTCTAGGCCACAAAGTTTTAGGATTGGACAGGAAGCTTATAGAAGAAGCTTTGCTCAAAGTAATAGGGAGAAAAATTTCAATGCCAAATTATCACCTCTTTTTGTTAAATGTCGCATTAGGGAGAAATTAGGATCGCATTATTATCTTTTGGAAGATTTACAAGGCCGATTAGTTGGTACTTATCACGCGAAGGACATTAGGCCTTAAACCGCTCTTTTTCAAGATAATAGTGTCATGCAAACATCACTATTATCTAGTTTTGTAGTGATCGATTTTAAACATTAGCTACCATAGGTCGGTCAGTGATTTACCAAACCCTAGATGTACATTTTTTTTGTTGGATTTCTGATTTCATCACAAATTTTTTTTACCAACTATTGTTTGTTGTATTGTTTTTCTCTCCCAAAGCCACTATGTAGCTTTAAAGTAACAAATATTTATCTAAGAATCTAATTAATTTTCATCCATCACGTTCGATAACCCATCGGAAAGAATTGTGGCTTCCGTATATGGTTTTGATATTTTTTTTATTTTACAAACAATAGTTTTTATTTTTCGTAAAGGTTATAATATAAAATAATTATTGACAAAAATTTGTGGCAAAATTTTTTTTCTAAATGTTATAAAACTCAAATATGTTTCTATTAGCAGTAGAGAACACATGCATATATTTATGCTATTTACAACCTACGTATTGTACTTTTGTTTTTTTTTTTTAAAAACGGAAATTCAATTTATAGTAAATTCGATTGTATTTAAAATTGTTTCAAGTTTAAAATTAATTTGGGTAATCGATTACTCTTTTTCTCAGTTACAAATGCCTAGTTCTTTTATTGCCAACTAGCATATTTAATTATCATCTGGCAACCTTTTGTGTATCTTATATTGTTTTATTCATTCCTTTTGATGAACGAACTTCGTTGTGGATCTTTTCACATTCTTATACGTGTTTTTCTTTAATTTTACTTTCGTAAAAAAAAAAAAAAATCTAACGGTAAAAGATGATGAAATATGGCTGTTGCTGAGATGGATGGTAAGAAGCAGGGGATAACAAAAGAAAAGCGGGAGTCAACTTGTAACTGCTGAAGGGATCAGACGAACATTAATTTTGCTAAAGAGTTAAAAGAAATTATAATAGCCATTTTTATGAAAAAATCAACAGTACAGTTAATACGTTCCTTTTAAAAATCAGAATAAATTTTGGCAATCCCTCAAAAAAAAAAAAAAAAAAAACAAACAATTAAACAAAAATTTACAAATTAAAACATTTAAAAAAAAAATTTTAATAAAATCCACCCAAAGTTAAAGAAAAAAAAACTTACAAAATTAAACGGTTGTATGAAAAAAAAAACCACGTTGTGCCAAAAACTCAAAATTCGGAAAATAATAAAAAAAACAAATATAACCTCAAAATTGCACAAAATTATATTTTTTTATAAAATTACATCTACATGTGAAAATTATTTTCAAAATTTAAACCATAAAATTTACCTAAAATTATAACTACCGAATATGT
Source organism: Calliphora vicina (assembly GCF_958450345.1). Lineage (NCBI taxonomy): Eukaryota > Metazoa > Arthropoda > Insecta > Diptera > Calliphoridae > Calliphora > Calliphora vicina. The sequence continues at coordinate 81,264,124 of NC_088781.1, read as the reverse complement.
ACACCTAAATTGTGAAAAATAAAAAAAAAATATAACTTCAAAATTGCACAAAATTATATTTTTTTATAAAATTAAACCGATACCTATGAGAAAAGTGAAAGTTGATATTTTTTATAAAAGAAAACTCAAATTCATAAAAAAAACACGTACATCGAGCCAACACATGAAAAAAAATAACTTCACAAAAATGATATAGTCCACAGTTAAAACCTAATTATTTTCAAAATTTAAACAGCAAAATTAATAAATTAAATTACAAACTATTTCCTAAGCTAATACTAAAAAAAAAAAAAAATATCTAAGTGTGTAAAACCCAATAGTGCGAATAATACAGAACAGAACAACAGAAAGAAAACGAACAAATACACCTAGAAAGAAAAACTGAAATTAAAGAAAATTACCAGAAAAAAAAAAAACTGAAATTAAAGAAAATTACCAGAAAAAAAAAACTGAAATTAAAGAAAATTACCAGAAACACATAAAAAAAAAACAATTACAACTTTAATCCCCGACACCTGTTTGATAACCTGCCAATACCACCATACTTGCATCATCTTGCTGCCTCCATTCCTCCTGATAATTTGGCCAAGAGTCAACCAAATTTATTTTTCTGCCAAAACCAACTATTTCGGATGTTATTTCCTTTCTCTATTCATTAGTCTAATTCCCTATTTTCTAAATTTATAATTTTTACTTTAATTTAAAGTTGCTATTTTGTTCTGGTTAGTGTTAAATATTATCATAACTTATTTTTTTAAATTACAATTTTCAAGTTCAGTTGATTTAATTTCCCAGAACATTCTTTAATAATAAAAGTATAGTATATAAATAATATAGATATTGAAATATTTATTATATTTATATAATTATATTATTTTATATACCTACTTTTATATTATACATTTGAATTTTTTATGGAAATTCTATATAGTATTATATAGCATTAGTTTAAATTTAGTGTGAGCATTAAACCAATAAATATATAATATTCGGAATTCGGAACTAATTTTTTTTAACTGAGCCGGATACAGGTTGAGTGTAGTTATTTTAATTTCAGCCAACATCGAACTCTGGAAGGCCTTCGAGAATTTCGACGAAACATTGGTGAGTTACCTTAAATTTTGTGTATCTTATAAAATTTGTATGAATATTATATTAAAAAAAAAAACCATGTCTTTTGGATTATTAGATTATATATTTGTTCTATAAAAATGCTCTCGCTATTCACATTTCTTTTTCATAAATCAAAACATTTATATTTATTAACTTCGGTAAAAATGTAAATAAAACTTAAAAAAAAAAAATTTCTAACAAATTTTCATGTAAAACCAAATAATCATTGAACTATGAATTTGTTTTAATAAATGAAATATTTTAATATATAAAAATGGAATAAGTTCGTGTAATTGTTTTCCTAAAGGGTTGGTATAAAATAGCTGTCTGTTTAGGGGTCCTATAAAAAAAAATCTATCTGGTCAATAGGATCATGGTTGTGGAAGGGTTAAGAGACCAATTTGCCAATTCCATCTGGCAAGAATTTTTACAATGGGATAAAATATAAGAGAATAAAATAAACCTTTTGTTAGTTAACTGCTTATTTATAGTCATACGCGGGCTTTTGATTTAGGTATGATTATTCTGGTCCATTTTTCGTCAGTAAATTTTGTTATTATATCAACTTATGTTAAATAGGGAGTCTAAAATAAAATACACTGTAATTCAATAGGATTTTGACTGCGAGAGGACCGAACCCCCCATGCCCGACTGTTTGCTAGTCCTATCAATGGCTCCCGTAGTCCTCTTCGTAGCAATTTCTCACCACTGTGTGCAATCTAATACAGTGATTAAAATTTACAAATTTTGTTTGTGTTCATTACAGACAGCAGGCTACCAACTTCAATGTGTCAAAAATAAAATGCACACGTTTATATGAAGACGATTATTTTATTTTGACGACAGCACAGCTACACGGCCACACGACTACTCATGCCGATGTAGCCGAATTAAACTAATTTCTATTTCTGTCAACTACAAAGCAGAAATAGTGTTGCTAATATAATAAAAAATTTAAATCAAATGAGTGCTTAAAACAAATGTATTTTTTTTTTACTTAATTAAAAGAAGTTTTTGATAACCATAGTGATGTAAATTAATAACAGGTACATAATTAATTATAACCATATATATGTTTACTTAAAATAATTGTTTAAATCTTAATTACTTTGGAATTTTGTACGGTTATTTTTTATTGTAGTGGCACCACTGAATTATAAATCAGCTGTTTACTTTGTAGCTGTCGTCTTTAAAATAATTCAGTAGCTGACACACGACTACAACTCCAGCCAGCAGAATTTGTGTTCTTGTAGTCGTGTAGCCTGTTGTCTTGAATGTGTTTAATGCATAAGCGTGAAAAAACTTTAATTCTATTTTTGTTAATGTTCGTTGGATATTTAGGTGTTATTATATCGGGATTAATTTTGAGAATAGTGTGGGTGGTAATAACTTTTCAATTCTGTAATTTTTTGTTGTTTCAACTTGGTAATAATAGAATTACATATATCGAGTCTTTCGGTTAATGGATCTTTTAATAAGGGAGCTGAACATGCTACTTTTTCTGCTGCATCTGCATAAGTGTTTCCTTGTATTCCGGAATGACCAGGTATCCAAACTAATTTAATTTTACCTCTGTGTTTTATTAATATGTCACGAATATTGTTAACCGATGCCCAACTGTTATTTGTTAGGTTTATTATTGCTGATATAACGGATAAGCTGTCGGTGTAAATAACAGTGTTTTTACTGGTTTTAGACGCAATTATTATAGCTTGTAGAATACCTGCTGCTTCGGCTGTAAAAATTGAAGAGAATTCGGCTAATATTTTTGAAGTTATGATGTTACCATTTTGATTCACCACTGCATATGCTACATTGCTGTTGTTCTTTGATGCATCGGTGTAGAGTTGTTGCCATTCTGGATTTTTATAAATGGTTTGGTAAAATAATTGTTTTTTTGTACATATCACTAGAGGTAGTTTCTTTCTTATAGGTTGAGAGGCTAATGTCACAGGTGGTGGGGTCGAATGACCATATGGGGTTCTTGTTGATGAAATTAAAAATTGTATGTTTAAAGTTAATTATATTGTGTTTGACACATTTGTATAAAGCAGATTGTATTCTTTGTTTTTTTTTTTTGAAGACAAAACTTTTGCAACGTCCGAATCTATAATTGAATTGTGAAATGAAAGAAGTTTGGGTAAAAGTCGGTTCATACACTCAGAGATATTTTGTTCAAGCGAGGGGAGACCTGATTCTATTATTAGTATTTTTATTGGTGTTGTTCTATATCCATACGTACTGGCTCTTAGTGTTTGGTGATATAGAGTTTTAATTTGATTTAAATTAGTTTTTGCTGCACTGCCGTACAAAAAGAGGCCATATTCGATTTTACTCAAAATAAGAGTAGTAACGAGGTATTTAATAGTATCTATGTGTACATGGCATCTAGTAGATAAATATCTAATGAAGTTTGCTCTAGTGACGAGAGATTTTTTGAGCTCTAAGATGTGTTTTTTCCAGCTATAGTTTTTCTCAAATATTACTCCTAGTATTTTTTTTTCAGTCACGTTGGGTATTGTACTGTTGTTGATATTAAGATTTGTTGGAGTACAATTGTGCTTTCTGCATACATGTAAAATTGATGATTTTTCCAAGGATATTTTTGCCCCAGACACTTTGGACCAGTTCTCAATATCTAGAATTACTTTATTTTATTATTTATTATTTATTTTAGAAGTGTCGTTATTTTTGGAAAGTATGTACAGGTCATCTGCGTATAGGCAATGATCAACATATTTATATTTTTTAATAATTTTGCTTATTTCATTAAAAGCTATTTGGAAGAGGACAACCGAAAGCGGTGAACCCTGTGGAATCCCGTTGTTAAGAGGGTAGTTTATTGAGAGAGTATTGTTTACTCTGACCTTAATTTTTCGGTTGGTTAAAAAAGATTTTACATAATTAAAAATTTTAGGACCGATGCCCCAGTCATTCATAGTTTTCAATATGACGTGTATTCCTATACGATCGAACGCTTTTTCAAAATCAATTCCCAAGATGGATGTGTGGTTTTTGGATGAAAGTGATTTAGTAACGTAATAGTCAATGTGGAGTAATGCGTCTGTACAACTGCGATAATGTTTAAATGCTACTTGATTGACGGCTATTAATTTTCTTGTTTCCATATACCATGCTATACGGTTTGCAATCATTCTTTCCAAAATTTTTGACAAACACGATAATAATGAAATTGGCCTATATCCGCTAAAGTGTAATGGGTTTTTGTTTGGTTTGGGGATGGCTATAACTATTGCTGTTTTCCACGATTGTGGTATGATTCCAGTATTAAAAACATCATCATATAGTTGGAGAACTGTCTCTTTCCCTTGGCAAGTAAGGTGTTTTAGCATATCGTAACATATCCGGTCTTGACCTGGTGATGTACCTTTTACTTTTTTTAAAGCCAATATTAATTCACATTTCGTCAACTGACTTTCAATTTGTTTGGCTTTGGTGTTATTGGCATGAATATTTGTAATTGATAAAGAAGACCTTTTAGCTGCAGAGAAATTTGTTGAAAAATTGCTGTCAAGAGAGTTGGTTGACCACCTGTCTGCAAAATAGTTTGCAATTGAAATTGGTTCCGTAATAATTTCATTGTTAGTTTCTATTGCGGTTATAGGTTTTGCTTTATTACGACTTGAAAACATGTTAACTTTTTTCCAAAGAAGAGATATGGAGGAATCTCTAGATATGGTCTCAGTGAATTTTTTAAAACTTTCGGTTTTGGATTTTTTACATTCAAATCTAAATTTTGCATTGGCTTTTTTATATAAGACTAAATTATTACAGAGAGGATGCTTTTTGAAAGTTTGCCATTTCTTCATTTTGTCGTTCCGAAGTTTTGTGAGGGTTTCATTCCACCAGGGAACGATTCTTTTTTGAGTTGGTGTTGTTTGTGGTATATGGAAGTTGGCAGCAGTTCTAATCGCTTTAGTAATTAAAGCATTGTCTTTGTTAACCTCATGTGAAAAGTTTATGTTACTTAATATATTTTCAACTTTTTGGCCATAAAGATCCCAGTTCGCATTTTTTAAATTGAATTGTACCAGTAGTTAATGTTGTTTTTATCGGGAAATGGTCACTGTGATGTAAATCATCTAAAGTTTGACAGCATACGGAAGTTAATAAAGAGGGTGAGCAGCCAGCAATGTCGATGTGCGTTAAGGTGTTATGTGTTGAAAGGTGAGTGGGATTGCCATCGTTAATAATACATATGTTGTTTGTATTTAAGGATTGTTAATAGTTAATCCTCGGGTATTATTAGTTTGGGATCCCCATAGTACATTCCAGCTGTTGACGTCCCCAACCAGAATAATGGGAGTTTGAATATTTTTAAAAAGTTCGTTAAAATCGTATAACGAAAATGGTTCTGTGGGTGGAATGTATAAAGATATTATCGTAAATGTTATATTCAGAGTGATTTCGATTGTAATATTGAGGAGTTTTGATGAATTGTAAATACGTTTATGAGGGATATATTCTTTAATGAATAAGCCTATTCCACCTTTGGCTGAGGTGTTTGCAATGTCATTTTCAAAGTAAGCTTTGAATGTTTTTGGGGGAGTAGGAATAAAATTATAAGGACAGTGTGTTTCTTGCAATGAAATAAATTGGGGATTCTCATCTTTTAAGATTAATTGGAAGTCGATATAGTTATTAAAAAATCCTTTTATGTTCCATTGTATGATTTTGAATGATGCCATAAATTAAATACAAAATAGAGGAAAGTAGTGTGATTTTTAAGTCTCCATTTGATCATTGCCGTCGATTGTAAATCTTCTGTTTGTAATTTTTGCAGGAGTTTCAGTATTTCCTTGGTGTTTTTCTGTTTTCTCACGAGATGATTCTCTTGAGATTGGTTTAGAGTTGTTTGCAGATTTTTTGTTAGTTGTGTGTGATATTTGAGTTTGATGAGAGCTGCTTGTTTTGCATTCATCTAGAGTTTTATTTTTTAGAGCTTTATTTTTACTTATTATTTCTTCAAGGGATTTAATTGCTGTTGTTGTTAAGTCTGGTTTTGTAGTTGTAGGATTTGATGATGTTTCATTAATTGTAGAGGTAGGTAGTATTGTGTTTTTTTGTTGTTGTTGATTGTTGCTTTTTTGGTTGTTAAATTTTTTCTTTCTCTCTTCAATTGCAGTTTGCAAGTCTTCAGAGGGAATTTCAAAAGATTCCACTGGTAATGCTTTTGTTGCTTCTTTATAGGTATAATTGTTTATCGTTTTTTGTTTTAATATTTCTTGTCGATATTGTATAACGGGATATTTTTTATTGTTTGCTCTGTGGGGGTGTTTGCAGTTTACACATTATAATTTAGTACATGGTGTAGGGTCATGGATTGTTGACGAACAAATTTCACATGTTTCGTTACCATTACAATATTTTTTGGTTTGGCCCAATTTAAAACATTTTTTACATTGAATGGGAGTAGGGATGTACGGGTCTACTTTGCAATTTAGAAAGCCTATTTTTATTTCATTTGGTAATCTATATTGGTCGAAATGTAAAATATGTAATGGAGTGTTTGTTACTTTGCCTTCATTAAATTTTGTGATCTTCTTGCAATCAACTACTCCTTGATTTTTGAGTTCATCAGTTATTTCTTGTTCAGAAAGATCTTTTAGTGATGGTGCAAAAACAACACCCTTAATTATGTTTAGTGTTGGATGCAGAAAAATCTCAACTGGTCCAATTTCAGTTAGTGTATTTGTTTTTAGAAATTTATTTGCTTGCATTTCATTTTTTGTCAAAATTAAAATGTTACCGTCTCTTGTAAATACAATTTTTTGCATAGATTCACTTGATATATTTTCTATTGCTTTAGACAATAAAAAGATGTTAAAATTTTGTAGTGGTTTATCAGGTATTTTACTTTTAATAACGATATATTTTGGACATTGTTGTTTATTTATAGTAGAGGTGGTTTGTTTTTGCGTTATTTTTGGGAAGTCAAAATTATTGTTTATGTTGTAGTTAAAATTTGATTTTTTCCGTTTTGGGGAAGGGTCCGGATCTAACAATTGGAAATAATTCCCTCCGGAGTAGGACGCCATTTTTTAGATATATTAAAATAATTTGTTGATTTATAAATTTTATCACAACGCCGAATATAAAAGTTTATTTTATTAAATAATAAATGAAAAGAGCAGACTGTAAAGAATTAGCCTTTATACGCGCGATGCGGTTATTAAAGAGCACGACTGTATACAACGATAACTTTGTATGCACTGAGAAGAAGAAATAAATTAAATTTATTCCGAATATATGAGAACTAAATTTATTTCATTTCCAAGCAACGTGATTAAATAAAAACCAAACAAAATTCCTTAAGATGGAATAATAATATGTTTTATTTTAATCTCTTTTTAAATATCTTTAATAATTAATGGAATAATAATGTTTTATTTTAATCTCTTTTTAAATATCTTTAATAAGAATATTTCTGCTGCACAGCTATGAAATAAATATACAACATGGTTTGCAAAAGACCCCAAAAGCATTGTGTGGCCATGCCGCTTTAATAAACAAAAAAAAAATTTATGAACAAGGCAGTTTATGTTGTTATTTTTATATTCCTATAATTCTTTAATTTTAGATAAAAACAGCATCTGAATTTCGGTGCGAATCGATATAGTTTTATCTGTACAACAATAAAACACATGCTCTTGCCCTACAATTACACAATCGGTCACATTTGATTTTAAGAAGATTATTTTCACAAAAATTGCAAAAAACAAAAATTCTTTTGTTAGGTTTTTGTTTTATTTTTACGTTTTTAATATACACACATACATACACAAGCATACACAAGAGCCAAAATAAAAGGACCTCTAAGGGTATGAAATTTATGTTTCTAGTTTCTGAAAAATGTTTGGAAAAATCGGTAAAACATATATGGACAAAGATATGTGGAAATAAGTTGACCCACCTCAGCGAACATCCGCTGTTAATAACATAATATGACCGAAACTAATGGAACTAAAAATACGAAATTTGGTCCGAATATTTTATAATAATAAAAATATAATGATATAAATGTGAGAAAATATGTTTATTTAAAAAAAATAATTTTTGGTCAAGTTGTAGAAAAATGTTATGTGTTCGTGGTGAATATGTATGAATTGACACAGTCGAATAAAACACACTTGTGTGTTAAAACAGTCCTCATGCATACATACAGTACGAGACACAAATGTGTAAATAAATTTGGAAATATCTATAATTTTAATTTTTATGCTCAACATTTACCAATCTGATAATATTTTTTATACAATATGAAGATCATGATTAGTGAAGTATAGCAATACAAAAAAATTAATTTCAAGTAATGACATTTAAATACCAGGATATCAAAAAGTTAAAAACTGAATTACACAATTTTGTCGCATTTTCTTTAAAGTTAAATAAACTTGTTATTATTATTTAGAAAAAGAACAATTTTAATCAATTTCATTAATGACAGTTAGTTAAAACATGTTACTAGTTAACAATTTACAATTCTTTAAGGAATATTGAATATGAAGAAGATTATCACCGAAGTTGCAAATTCTGTTACCGAGCAGCTGAAAAATGGTATCTCCCATCGAAAAATATCCACCAAATTCAATATTTCTTTTAATCTGTTGAGAACATAGCGAATATATGTGGTTTGGCTTTTCCAGCACCAATTTGTGGACGGAATTCAATTCTATTGTTAAAAGATGGTCTCACTGTATAACGTCTAGTTGCATCAGGAGAAGAAAATAGTCCTCGTGAGGTACAACCAAAACTATCTTCATGCTACCAAATTAAGATTTCAAAACGTGCATCTCTTAGAGAAATCAAAAGATGTGGTTTTTTTTATTATCTTTCAGTTAAACGAGGTTTTTTAACAATCTTTAAAAAACCTCGTTTAACTGAAAGACACAAGTCTCTTCGACTAACATTTGTAAATTTTTTTAAGAAATGGACCTTTGATGATTGGGAAAAAGTTATCTGTACAGATGAATCGAAAATTAACCATTTTAGAACTGATGGACCAAAATATGACTACCAAAAACGAAATGCGCCATTAAAAGACCGTGATTTTATGACGACTATGAAATATGGTGGTTGAATATTGCCAATTTGTGGTTGTTTTTCTGCGAAAGGTGTAGGAAAACTCCATAAAATTGGTAGTAATATGAATGCAGAAATGTATATAGACATCAAGACAACAGATGTGGATAGTCTGAATGATTGGCGTGGACAAATTGAAAACACTGTGATACTACAAGATAACGACAACAAACATAAGTCTAAAAAGACGCTTAATTTTTTAAAAACCGCCAAAATCACATTGCTAGATTGACTCCCACAATCTCAGAATTTAAATCCGATTGAGAATTTGGTGCGAATTCTAAAACGTCGCGTTTATAATTATCAAAATGCATTTAGAAACATAACTCAGCTCTAGGAGCGCTCCCATGATATCTAGGGATCTATAATGCAAGAAGAGTGTCGCAAACTGGTGGAGAGTATGCCCTCCAGAATTCAGGCTGCCATTGACGCGAAAGCAGGTTATTCGAAGTACTAAAAAAGTTACTTTAGTAATCTGCGCCAAAAGTGTGTAAATGGGTTGCAGTTATTTTTTTTGATTACTGGAGTATAATTAAGGAAATATTTTATTTATTTAGTCCTAAAATATCCTTAATAAATATTGTTTAAAAAAACACAAAACGTTTCTTTATAAACATTGCACTTTAAAAATGGTGTCACAAAGTGTAAATATATGACCATCATTTACACATTTTTGTCTTACACTGTATTTGTGGAAATATTTGAAAAAATAATTGACAATCACGTGGAATTTAGCAAACAATTTTTGTCTTAAATTCCTGGCCACCACTGTATATAGGCTGATAAATGAGAATTGAAAGATCTCATAAACAACAAGAGAATGAGAGCATTGTTACGCTCTTTGTTTGTGCTTCTTTCCCTTTTGTCTTCCCCTCCGCATCATGTATTTTTTTTTCAAAAATATTTTTGTTTTCATTCACATTCACATGCGCATTCTATATTCTATATATTCTTTGATATGACGTATATTTGCGATAAAATTCTAAAGAAAATAAAACAAAGCTGATAACAATTATTTCGTCCCTATAAAAAGTTCCACGTATCCAAAGTTGCAGCATCTTTTTATATATTTCAACTTTGTATGCGTGGGTTTTTTAAGTTTTTTCCCAAAAAAGTCCCCATATTTTTCCTTTTATAAAAAACAAATTTTCTTCGGGACTATATACATTTGTCTATGATCTGGAAAGAGAACTTAAGCGGACATTGTACCCCCCAGCCCTATCCAAACTTTGCCAATTTTGAAACAAACTTTTAGGTTTGAGTAAAAAATTATAAAAACGCAAAGCACCGATCCTCAAAAACTTTTCACATACATATGTATAACTCTATATCATTGGTAGGCAAAAAGAGGCATTTAATTTGTGCTCTTTTGGGTAAAAAATAAAATATCCACAACAACATCAAGAAACTGAATGAATTGTGTGTATTTTTACGCTCTATTACGCACTTTTGTTCACATTCGGGTTGATTGACGAAAATCATCGTAACCTGAACAATATGAACGCCTACCATGGCTCTATCAGCCCAATTATGAATAAAAAATTCCGCGGGAGTTTGTTCCCCAGGAGTTTTTTCTCATTGAAATTGAATAGGAAAAATGAGAAAAGGGAAAAAACTCCCGCGGAATTTTTATTCATAATTGGGCTGTATATGTTGTTTATATTACTATCATACTGTAAATAACGTCAAAGTGGGCTATTTTCTAAAAAAAAACTCCGTTTTTGGAACACATTTTTAGGAATTTCGGTGTTTGAAAACAAAGAATGGCAACATTAGTTATCCCATTGACTTAAGAACATTTAGAACTATATTACGTCCAAATTTTATTGTGATGTCTGTAACTGTTCAAATTTTACATTAATTCAAAATTTTTATTTTTCTTGATGGAAAATCACCATTTAAAATATTGTTAGTTTTTAAGGTAAATGACGTCCGAAAAAACACAAAATTAATTCATTTCACTAAAATGTCAATCTTCAAGTCATAAGCCACCTTATATTTACTCTTCAGAAGCTCCACAAAGCTTGCCAACTTTCAAAAATTTTAAAGTTTTTTCATATCTTGCATCAAGCCGGTCTTGCGTGATCAAGATTGGATAAAGTGGTGCGCCCGGATCATACCGATAATGATTTGCCCATTCTTCGTTATTCCTGCACAATAGAGAAGTATACACTCGGACATACATTTTTATTTTATTTATTTTATTCATTCAGTTACAGAATCCTAGCCAATAGGCCATAATCGGTTCCAATTAAACTACTCACAATTTTATTATACATAAAATAATAATAAAATTAAAAGATATCAATATATAATTTGAAAATTAACTAATAGTAATGAGATCAGCCAATAACCAATTAAATTAATAGATAATAATAAAGACATTTAAACTATAAAAAGCAAAACCTCACAAAATTGTAGCCAACAAAATTAAAGTGAGAATACATACTATATATTAAATGATAAATTCAAAAATACAATTAGGTTCAGTAAAATATGGTTGAGAGAAAAAAAAACAATAAACAGAATTTTTGACTACAAGTCTCAAATTATACCAAACAAAACTCATTGTATAATAAAAAATATTGAGTTCAAATAAAAAAAAAATTCAAGAAATACAACACTCAAAACAACCCAGGTCCATCAAGGAGAAAAAAAATACAACACCATTCTATACTCCTGTGTAAAAGCAAAAACACAAACAATCAAAATATATTGTGGTGACGTGAATTACATTAGTATCATATCTGCAAATATAAACTGCCAATTACTCTACACAAAAATATCAAAAGCTAATATGAATTAGATAAATTATCCAGCGAACAAATATCACGTTTAAATTAGATAAAATGAAAATGAGATATACCAAAACAATAGAACTGACAACTGCAGAACAGTTAGCCAGTATAGAAATTAGAAAGTTATGTAAATAAGATCAATAAAGATATCAGCATACCCAAAATATCAACAAGGCAATAGATCAACTCGATCCAATTATAAACAATAATAGAGCTGAAGGCAAAACAGATAATTTCAAGTGTACCAGCTCCAAGTATACAAACAATCCTCAAAACATAATCTAAAGACAGTAATACCATTATTATTACCAACATAAATAATAGCTTCTCACCCAAAACAGTAGAACTCCATAACATATTTACAGCATCCTCAAAGAAAAAGTCAAAAGCCACCAGCAAATAATAATTAAAATCCTAAGCTCATCAAAATATCAATACCATTATTCAGTAAATCAATAATACACAAGGTCAACCAAAAGTCCAACAAACAAAAAATTCTCACATATTTGGAGAAACAGCAGTAGTAGCAAAGATGATTTAGGCAGCATACAAAAAGCAACGACATCAAACTGAGTCAAAACAAAAAATAATTATGACTTCAATCCACGAAGAGTCAATGTGTCATACTAACATTAGAACTGGAATAAAACTATAAATAGGGAAAAGCAATCACTATCAAAAAACTAACTGTAATAGAGTATATCAATCATTTAGTACCACACATAAGTCATACATATTCATATCCCCAGAAAAACACTGCACATGTAAGCAGCAGCTATATCCAGGTTAACTACCCATACATTAGTTACTCCACATCAGTGCGTACTGGATCTACTTCTTATATACGCTATATTAAAATGATTTCAAAACACCATCAAACAAAATGCATCGGCCATAAACTTTAACAAACACAACACAGCAAATGTTTATCAGCAAAACAATATTACTCAATAAACAGAACACAATTATTATACTCCAAATCATGACAGCTAGATACAAATTATCCTTCATTAATCCAAAAAAAACAAACCAACACTACAGAGTTGTAGTAGTTACACACCCTCAAATCACATCAAGCAGCAATCAAAAGAAATTTGTAAATAAATATAAGTGTTTGGAACAAATCATGACACCAAATTGTCTTTTAAGAGTCACATTAACACTATAAAAACAAGTTAAATTTACAAACTAGAAACCATATACTCCAGTATAAATTAGTACCCATCAATAAATAATAATTATACATACTTAATTACACCAACACACAATCCTAAAAAATACACTGCAGTAAAATGAAGAATAGCAAGAAGAAAATAAGATCAGCATTTAACAAACAATTTTTGTTTTAGAGGCAAAAAATAGTAAAAAACTAAAATTTTTAAGCTACAAAGTGATTTTTGACAGCTATTTAGAGTGCCTAGATATGTTCAGATTGCATTGATATGTTCACAAGAGTTATTCAGATTTACCGTAGCTACAACTTTGCTAAATATTGCTAGTGAAAAATTAGGAGTCCCTGGAAGTTATTCTAAAAAAAAGTAAAAAAAAATAATTTTTCTTCCTATATTTTTTCAACAAAAGTGCACGTAAAAGCTATTTTTTGGAAAAAAAAAAAATTAACAAAATTTATTTGGCGGACTCATCTATATTATTGCCATATAAAGTTAAGCCGTATCACAAAGTCTGAATTAGCTGTTAACCAAAAACTGATGACACCTTTTTTATAGGCCCCAATGATTTTCAGAAAAATTGGGGGCCCATAAAAAAAAATCGTTCACCAAAATGGACAAACTGAGTATAGGGTTTTACTACCCTTTGGTAGTAGAGTCGAACCTATACTGTCATGATCTTGTGTTTTTCCAAAAGTCTTCATTTGTTGCATAGTGTTATGAGAGCTATCAACACCAACATATTATTAAAATGCAAGCTGTTTCAATGATCTTGATTTATGCCAAAAAAAAATGAGACCCGTGAGGACCAACTGTGAGAAGCCACGTACTGTGCGCCATTTGCCCTAGGAAGCTGAACAACTTTAAATCAACTCAAAAATACCTCAGCGCCGCCGAAAATGTTTGGTCGGCTTGTTTCTCTGATGATGATTCTATTGCAAATATTAGAGTTGTAAAATATAGGTTCTTTTAACTAAATACATTTTTTTGGGTACCAATACTATTAAAAACTTGATTTACCATTTACAAATTCTTACTACAGATAGAGTTTTCCTTTTTCACTGACAAATATTGAAGTTTAGTTCTTATTGGACTGAACATATCGACTAATTTCTTTTTGGTATTGAGTATCGGGAAATACAGTATTGAGTACTGAGTACCCAAATACTCAATGTTTTCACACCACTAGCACAAATGATTTATTTTAAAATCACATAAAAATGGGCACTTTGGTTAAATCAACAAATAATATAAACAATATTATAAATAGATCTAACATTTCACAACATAATAATTTTGATTTCGTTAATTTGTTTTAAATAATAAATTTAACACTATTTTACCCATGAATACACTTTATATGCATATCATTTAAGATGAAATTAAAAAAATGCATTTAGTACATGCAATATTTAAACAAATAGTTTGATGTACGATTTTGGCATTCAACTGTACATATATATAGATCCTATAGCACATAACATTAATTTTAAAATCACATAAAGATGAAAATTTTGGATAAATCAACAAATATAGACAATATGGATTATACAGTTCAAAATTAATAAACTCCATAATTGTCTATTTAATATCGATTAAAATTGCACATTAGTGTTTCTAATATAAAATTTACCGAAATAATTGGATGGTTACTAGTAAAAATATGTTTTTTATTTAGTTAGTGTAACTTTTAATATTTTATAAGAATTTCTATATTTATTTTGTTTATATGTTTGCTTATCAGGAATGTTTATAATGAACTATATGCCAATAAAAATGAATATGGCGATAGTCTGCGTTAATATTTTAATGGTAAAATTAAATTTGTCTGGCAGAATAGACTTTGCTAATGAGATAAACAAAATTCATATAAATATGGTAACTCTACTATTCGTCTCCCACGTCCACACGCGAAATTTGTGTCAAATTTTACTGCTTTCATAAAAATGTTAGGTGGAAACCATGGCGTAATGATTATAAGGTGTATGCGTTACGGAAACAAATACAACAATACAAAAACAAATAACTTTTATAGTGTAAAAAACAACTGACATAATGTATACAAACTACAGCAAAAAAAAATGTTTGACAAGATTAAAGTTGTAAACAAACTCGAGCAAAAAAATAATCAGCTGTTTGATTAATGTCACCTTGTATATCATTACACGATGGTAGAAACCAACACAAATTTATAGAAGCTGACGACAGAACTACATCATGTACAAAAACAACAGGTACTTTGTTTTTGTTCAAAGACAATTGAACTGTCAAAATTACCTTTTGTTGTTTTTGCTTTTGTTTGATTTTTTTTATTAGTTTAGATTCTAACTAATAAAAAAAATCAGCAATTCTTCTGAGGTCGCCTTCTATAAATTCGCCTTGGTGGGAAAAAATACAAAACGCAAAAACATGATTACTTTATTTTAGTAATAATTAATATTTTGCAATATTTTAAATGAAAAACTAGTAAATTTTACATTTTCATGTCATTGAACAACTTGTATTTAAAATAATTCACATGATGTTTTAAAATATCGATATTTGAATGTTGCTTTACTTGGGGGTTACACGATCAAGTTTTGCCTTTCAAGTTTTAATACACTCACAGTTTTTTACTAATACACTCACACTTTTAAAAATTGAAACGAACGCATTCAATTTCTCATTCAAGTTAGTGTTTCAATTTTCAATCAAGAAAATAGCTGATTACATTTTTTGGACAATGTGTACTAAAATAGTTTTCAAGTTGCGTGCAGCCTACGTCACAGCTTTCAATTTTTGTAAATTTTGACAACCAGTATATGTAAAAGACTATCAAGAATAAGGGTTAAGTAGAAAAAACTACCATATATGTGCACACGTTTTAAACGCTTCAAATATGCAGTAAAAAATTTAAAATATGCTCTTAAAATTTAAAAAATATGCTCTTAAAAAAACAAACTTTTACATAATTTTTAACAAAAAAATATACTTTTGTTTAAAAAAACCAACACAATTCATTTCTAAAAAGGTAAAGTAACATAAAATAAAATAAACAAAAATAACAAGAACTAAAACAAGTATAACAAAAAATAAATACAACATAAAAACAATAAAAACTTAAGTTATGAAAAGGCATCGAGAGGTATTTTTTGATGATATCTTTTTTATATATATAATTCTTCTGTACGTGTTTTAGTAACTGAACTCCTCCTTAACGGCTGGGCCGATTTCGATGAAATTTGTTGTGTGTGTTTGAATGTGTCCCTGGATGGTTTAGATTCACAATTTACCTATATAGGTACAATGGGCATGGCACCTCCCATACAAAGTAAAAATTTATTAATGCATATCTGGAGTAGTATTATAATGGGTGTCTTCAAACTTTGTGTGAGCTATGGCAGAACAACGTTTGCCGGGACAGCTAGCTTTATATAAATATAAAGTCACTTCTTCAATTAAGGTTATTATTGCAATAAATTACAAAATGTTGACTTAAATTTTCAAATAAAAATCGTTGTCTATTGGATCTGAAAACATGTTTATACATAGAAAATGTTCTTTCGACATCAACTGATGTTATAGGAGCAATTTCTTTAACACTTAATTTTAAAATCTGTGTTGGGGAAAGTCCTTTAAATTGTTTACAAATTCTTTCTATAATTTTTAATCCTTCATTTTTTCCTATTATTTGTTCAAACAATTTGTTCAAATATTAGTTTAAACAATTTGGTATTTTATCAACATTTTTAAATGTTTATTCCACTAAATTATACTGTTCGATCATTGTAAGACCAGCTGTTTGAAGTTTTTTTTATAAATGTTTCAATAAATCATTTCAATTAAGTCATTTTTTATTGTAGGTGTATTTAAAGCATCTTTAGCAATGTTAATAAACTGAGACTCCTCAGCATTTAAATCATTGATAACTTAACAAATTTTTTCAAAATTGTTGGCATAATAATTAACAGCAGAAAGCCATGTTCCCCAGCGAGTTACAACAGGCTCTGGTGGCAGTTGGTAAAAAGTAGTAAACAAAACGGCCGATATTTGTTTCGTACTAACTTTGACAGTAAACAGTCAAAATTTCACATATAAAAGCAAGAAGTTATTGTTTTAGTATTAAATTTATCAAATTACATTGATACATTGAACACAATATTCACAATGGAAGTTATAATTTTAATGCAAATATTGCTGTCTTTGTTTCTCATATTATATTTTATATATTGTGCTATTGTACATTCTCTTAATATTAAAGAACGGTTGAGTTTGAAGTAGAACTAAAATTTGATATTTAGATGGCACTATTATTAAAATAGTGCTTATTTTATATTAAAAAGAGCAATCTATTTTTCAATTTTGAATTTTAAACAAAGGAAGTAAAAACCGTAACACGACAGCGAAAAATAAGTAAGAAAAAATTTGTTTTTGATAAAGTCAAAATATGCTATTAAACAGTAAAATATGCTATAAAAACGCAAAAATATGACATAAATATGCTCTTAAAACAAATATATGCAAAAATATGCATTCACAAATCGATGCCAAAATTCTTAAATAGTTCTGAAACGTGTATATATCTTATCCATGTGCCCATTAGACTCACCAGAAAAAAACATGCATTTGCATATTTTGGTTTCCCTGGTTATTACCAATAAATAAAGAACCTATGAATTATACGTATCATTGGAAAGGTGGTTTTCATTTTCGACAACTTTGTGCATGCAATCCAAGTTTCTGTTCAATGTAATTTTTAAGTATTAAATATGTGTGTCCGGCCAAAGGCCGACAGTACGTGCAAGATGTTATTGACAGTAAAAACGAATTAAAACTGTGGTAAAGAAATTGATTTATTCAATAACACTTTATTTTTTAGTGATAAATTAATAATTTTTAATAATTGAGCAAAAAAATAAAATTATAATTTTTTGACAGTTTAACGTATAAGGCGAATTCAGAAATAAAAGTCAGCTGTTCTCGTGAGGTCACCTTATTAGATTCGCCTTGGATGTTGCTTTAAGTAGAAGAAACTACCATAAAATTGTTGTAGACAAAGGCAAGAAAAAAGTTATTACCAATAAATAATGAAACTATGAATTTTACGTGTCACTTTCACTTTCGATAACTTTGTACTGCTTAAATCCAAGTTTCTGTATATTTCAATGTAATTTTTAAGTATTAAAGATGTGCGTCCGGCCAAAGGCCGCCAATACACACAAGAAGACAAAAAAATTAAAGCTGTTCTAAAGGAATTGATTTCTTCAATATTACTTTAATTTTTATTTTGTAGTGATAAATGAATCATTTTATTATTATTGGTCAAAAACAAAAATTTAACAAACTTAAAAACAAAAATAATATAATTTAGTGACAACTAACAATTGTAAACAAATAAAAAATTTTGACAGTTTCACTATAAAGGCGAATTCAAAAATAAAAGTTAGATGTTCTGTCGATGTCACCTTCATACATTGGTCTTTGTCTCCACGTAATATAATATATAAAATTTCTGTATTAGCAAACGTCAAATTCA
This sequence comes from Calliphora vicina, assembly GCF_958450345.1. Taxonomy (NCBI): domain Eukaryota; kingdom Metazoa; phylum Arthropoda; class Insecta; order Diptera; family Calliphoridae; genus Calliphora; species Calliphora vicina. The sequence goes on along the minus strand of NC_088781.1, from coordinate 81,245,426 downwards.
ATTGCAGAGAGAACCATCTCACGTGTAGACATCAAATCAGTTTAGAGGCCTAATTAATTTGTACTTCCGTAACGAATCGGCTGCTTTGGTTTTTAGCAAGGCATATTTAACAAGGTGATATCAGTGGCGAATTGAAATAAATACAGGTGAATTCGCCTGTATTTATTTCAATTCGCCACTGCTGTCACCTTGTTAAATACGCCGTGCACCTTGGTTTTTAGCTTATGGGAAGTTGCAAGGCGAATTCATATAAGGTTACGAGTACACTGAATTCACCTACAACAATACAAAAACAACATACATTTTGTTTTTGCTTTTTACCCAATCTGTCAAAAAATACAAGTAAGGCGAATTCAATATAAATGTGGAATTTAATAACAAACTAGTGTAAGATTTATATCATTGGTAGGCAAAAAGAGGCATTTAATTTGTGTGCTCTTTTGGGTAAAAAATAAAATATTCACAACATCAAGAAACTGTATGAATTGTGTGTATTTTTACGCTCTATTACGCTCTTTTATTCACATTCGGGTCGTTTGACGAAAATCATCGTAACCTGAACAATATGAACGCCTACCATGGATTTATATTTATTGCTTAATTTCATGTGGAGGATGTTAAAATATTCGATGAAGAGAATATCATATACAGACAAAAATGCTAACAATATGAAAGCAGTGGTGCCAACATTTTTTGAAAGGGAAATATTTATTTTTTTTACAAAAAAATAAAATATTTTCAAAAAAAAACATTGAAATTTTATAAAATAAATATAAATATTTATTTTTTTTACAAAAAAATAAATTATTTTCAAAAAAACATTGAAATTTCATAAAATAAATATAAATTTCTTCTAATGTATGTAAAAAAATGTGTTTAAATTAAATCATTAACAAGTAATATATCGTCACCTAAAATGCAAAATAACGTAACATCACTTTTCATAAGTTTATAGGAGAAGCAAAAAACGATATTTTCAAATCTGAATTACAATGACTCTAGAAATATATTTTATGAAAAAAAAAACTAATTTTGTATAAGCTCACTTTAAGATATGTGGCTTACTTTTTTTTGAATTGTTATTTTCTGAAACAAAAAAACGTATCATCAATATAAATTTTTATGAAAAAATAATAATTTAAATAAAAATATTTTTTTTTTATCTATATATACAAAAAAAATAAAAGAGTAACGTTACTGACTCACTGACTGACTGATTCATCATCGCATAGCCGAAACAGCTGAAGCTAGAATCATGAAATTTTAACTGTGGGTTCCTCCCTCCCCAAAACGATCCGATAAGAAGGGATTTTTGGAAATTCGAACGTTTAGGGGGTAAAAACGGTTAAATTCGGTAACCTTATATCTTCAAAACTAATAAAGATACAAAAAAACTTAAAATTGCATGTTACTCCATTTAAAAAATAAGCTGACAGGTGTTTCGTACTTTTTCGAAATTCGAAACATTTAGGGGATAAAACGGGTAAAAACTGTATTTGGTACTGTATTTTGGTAAACATAGAAACAAATTTTAAATCGTATTCTTTAATTATCAAAAAATAAAAAAATATATGTTTGGTACTTTTTGGAAATTCGAACCCTTAAGGGATAAAAATTGTGTTTATTTTTGGTATTTGTTTTTTTATAATCTGACATAGACATACGAATATTTTATTATGATCTCCCACCACGATACAGAAATTTATTTGAATAAAATTTTACCAAAGCAATGGGGATAAAAAAGGTACCAAAAAGGGGATAAAATCGGGAAAATACATTTTATTTGATTGGTTCCTGGATTTATACAAAAATTAACTAAAAGGCTGTTATTTGGATCTCGAGTGCAAAGGTATATATTGGGCCAAATCTGGGTAAACAGTTTAGTACTTATATCTCGGCCATTTGTGGACCAATTTTCTCGATTTTAAATAGCAACCGAGCTGGAAGAATTCCGGAGATTTTTATGTATCAATCATGTTTGTAAGTTATTTAGGGGATTTGGAAAGTTGATTTCAACACACAGACGGACATGGCTATATCGACTCCGCTATATATAACGATCCAGAATATATATACTTTGTGGGGTCGCAAATGAAAAATGTAGAAATTACAAACGGAATGACAAACTTATATATACCCTTGCCACTCATGGTGAAGGGTATAAAAATTGATTATGAATAAGGCCTTTAGTATACTTACATTTTATACATTTTATAAATGTTTATATGAAATAATTTGTATAATAAGTAAATCTGACCATAACATTAAATAGTTTGTTTTTATACCCTTCAGCTTCGTGAGAAGGGTATATATAAGTTTGTCATTCCGTTTGTAATTTCTACATTTTTCATTTCCGACCCTATAAAGTATATATATTCTGGATCCTTATAGATAGCGGAGTCGATTAAGCCATGTCCGTCTGTCTGTCTGTCCGTCTGTCTGTTGAAATCAATTTTCTGAAGGCCCCAGATATCTCCGGGATCCAAATCTTCAACAATTCTGTCAGACATACTTTCGAGAATTTTGCTATTTAAAATCAGTAAAATCCGTCCATAAATAACGGAGATATGAGCAAAAATCCGAGACAACCTCTGAAAATTTCATCAAAAAATAAAATGTATTGCATGCTTTGACAAAAAAGCAACAAAACGTATGTTTTTGGATGTGCAGCTTTGCGTATTTTGTTTTTCTTGTGTTTTGTTTCTTTTGACGTTGTTGTTGTTTTTTATACAACTAAACGTTTGTTTGGTTGTGTGTTGGTTTTTTTTGACAAAAAAGCAACAAAACGTATGTTTTTGGATGTGCATGCTTTGCGTATTTTGTTTTTTTGTGTTTTGTTTCTTTTGGCGTTGTTGTTGTTTTTTATACAACTAAACGTTTGTTTGGTTGTGTGTTGGTTTTTTTGACAAAACAGCAACAAATCGTATGTTTGGATGTGCATGCTTGGCGTATTTTGTTTTTCTTTTGTGTTTTGTTTCTTTTGGCGTTGTTGTTTTTTAAACAATTAAACGTATGTTTGGATGTGTGTTGGTTTCATTGGCTTGCGTATTTTGTTTTTGTTTTTTCTTTTGGTGTTTTGTTTCGTTTGGCGTTGTTGTTTTTTGTGTTCTTGATAAATTTAGGATGCTGTACGCTGAAAGTGGGCAATGTACATACATATACACTAATTATAAAAAATAATAATGCATCCACAACAAAGGTGAAGGGTATATAAGATTCGGCATAGCCGAATATAGCACTCTTACTTGTTTATTTATATTATTGAAATATTTAAACCATTTATATAACATTGAAAATATTTTTAAGCTTTCTTTGCAAAATAAATATTTTTTAGTATTTTAAAACCAACATGTTGACAACACCGTTAGTAAACGATCAGCTGTTCCGTTCCGTTAAGGTTACATTACATTACAGTAGGCTAATCCACCCTTTAGTTTTTCTGCAACGTTGCAGTTCTGTTACGGATGAATCAAAGGCGAATTTATACAAGGTGGAGTCAGTCAAACATCTGATTAATTTTTTTTCGCTTTTTGGTTCTAACAGTTGTCAAAGCTTGTTTTTATATTTAAAAATCTACATATTCTAATAGAATTAACAAAGTATTTTTTTACATAAATAAGTAAAGCCCACACTATACAATTATCTACACTACATTAAGTTTTAATAGATATTTGTTTAATTTTTCATTTTTGTTTTTTTGACATTTGTTAAGACCAATTGTTGTTTTTGTAGAACTGATACCACCTTGTATGAATTCGCCTTCGATGAATCTGTCCAAGGTGCGTTAAATACGCCTTGAATCTGTCGAAAACAGAATTTTATGCGCTAAGTTAAGTGCAAGGCGAATTTAAGTGACAGCTAAAACATATACAGACAAAATTCTAACAATTTGAAGGCAGTGGTCAGAGCAAGGTGCATTTAATAAGGTGCCATCGGCAGCACAGCTGATTATAGAAATAGCACGCACAAATGTCAAACTACATATATAAAAAATATCCGCCCGTACGCCTTGGGTCCAGAGTAGCAAGCCGTAACGGCGCGACCGGCGGCTAGCCGAGCAGCCGCTAAATTTTCACGAGCCGCGCCGCCGCCGAAGCTACCGGCTCATCGGCGGCTTATTTTCTAGATGATTTCATCGGCTGAGTCGATTTTTAAGTACTTTTATGTAAATTATGTAAATTTAACTATGTATACTCAGCGTCTTTACAGTATTTCACACTGTTTTATAATCTATATATATAAAAGTGTATGTATGTTTATTATTATTAGTTTGGGATCTATAGACGGCTAAACGGCTGAACCGATTTGCTTGAAATTTTTACAGTATATTTATGTATGTCTGGAAGGAGCTATAGGCTTTTTGTTTTGAAATTTTAAGTGGGCGTGGTACCTCCCATACAAAGTTAATTTTAAAAATCAAATATTTAGAAGCTATAATAGCTATAGTCCTCAAATTTTGCATGAGCAATTCCACTGTTTGTTTAAATATTTGCGACAAAAATGGGAGTAGTAGCCACAGAGGGCGTGGCACCTCCCATATAATGATTATTTAAAGAATCTAATATATGGGGATACAATAAGAGATAGAATCCATACATTTTGTACGGATATTCTACCATCAATTTTAATATTTAGGACAAGAATGGGCGGACTAAAATAGTGGGCGTGGCAGCTTCCAAACAATCTAAATACTAAAATTCATATCTATCTGTATTATTGTAGTATGTAAAGCGTTCAAATTTTGTATGAACTACTTATTTACGCCAAAAATGGGCATAATAGCAATAGTGGGCGTGGCACCTCCCATAGATGTGATGAATTATATATAGGGACAGCTATAGCAGCTATCAATATTAATATTTAGTATAGAAATACGCGGACTACCAAAAATATTAAGTAAATGTTAAAATTTGTATGTATACATTTGAAACCCTTACCCTGCCAGCAATTGGAAGTTATATTTTCGATATGTATACTAAAATGTGTCTCTTTTGTGTCGCAAAAATGTTACTCAGCATATAAAAAACATTTTACAAAAACAAATTACATTACTATCGAATTATGCTCATCTTAAAGTACATTTCAGTTACAAACAAAGATCCCTAAAATTAACTTAATAGATAATATTAAGAAGTACATTATGATAAAAAACGATCCATTTTAGTATACAAAAGAATATTTTTTTTGGTTAGTGACAAATTTTACAATAACAAATTACATTAATACCGACTTTTTACTGTTTACATTTTAAAAGAAAGAAGAACATGACAATACTTAGTATATTTATGAATTTTAAAATCATCGGTCGTGTTAAATAAAAAATGTTGTGTTTTATCATAAGTTCAAATTAAATAGTGATAAATAAAGTTTTATTAAATGATTAGTGATTAATTTAAATTATATTTGTAATTGAAGTGTTTGTTAAAGGTGTACCAATAAATAAAGTTTGGAACAAATCAAGATCCGCGTAACAGTTTTTATTTTCATATTTTTTTTTCTGTTAATATTCACATTTTCTGTATTGCCGGCCTTCTGCCGGGTGAAGGGACTTTTAGTTCTGGGGTGTATCGAACACCGGCTTCGCTAAAATCACTTTTTCTGTATATCAAAATTTTCTGAAGTACTGTCATATAAAATCAAAAAGGAATTTTTGGTTCACAATATTAATAAACTGTACCATATTATATATCATATTAAAGGTATTGTGAAGCACTATTCAATGATACCCATAACGATCAGTTTGTTTTCCAAATATATGAGAAATATACTATTATATGTATTGACTTTAAATTCATATAACTCTTAAACTAAAAGAGAGCAGGGAAAAATATTAACGTTTTTGTGCTTCTAATTATGAGAGCTATCAACACCAAAGAAATTATAAAAATGCAAGCTGTTTCGATCTTGATTTATACCTAAAGTTTTTTTAAAGGTATAGAGTTAGTGCAATAACTAGTGTATTTTTTTAAAAAATGTAAATACGTATTCCAATTAGTGAAATATATTTTATATAATTCTTTATACTCTAATTTTTAATTAAAGTCGTATTAAGTTAAGTTATATCATTATTTTATTTATTTTTAATGTAAATACGTATATGCATAGTGTTTTCATAACTGGAATGCAATAAAATATTTCCATTTTAATGCAAGAAGCAGAATTGGAAAATTTATCTTCTCTCTGGACACTTTTTAGACTAAAATTTAGATATAATAATAATACACTAAATGGATAGAATTGGTAGGTATCATATGCCACTATTACGATAAGAAAGCGATATCATATTCGATGAGTTTCAACTTCAAGATGATACGTTTGGGACACTTTTTGGATAGTAATTGTTGGCAGGGTATACATATATATAAAAGTCAATGTGTGTTTGTTTGTATGATGCGTATTTGTAATGGCACTCGACTTACAGTAAGGCAATTAATGAACAACAAATTTGCGGACTAAATCTAGAAAATCTATGTTTTTCACATGAACAGAAACTAATTTTATATAGACTAAATATATTGTCATTACGGTACGGGTAGCGAAGCACACCGGGTTTTAGCTAGTCATATATAAATAGGCCACACGTTTTTTTGTGGTATACTTTTAAGTATGTTATTGTCCACCGATATTGATGAAACAGGTTATTTTCTCTAGATGTGCACAATATAATTTTTTTTTTAAAAAAATCTTTTCATAAAAGTGGTAAAAAGCTTTTTAAATTTGCTTGAAAGACAACAACAACATGTTTATATACATCTAAATACACGTGTATTTGTACACAAACGTGATAAATATTTGTGTGTATACTCAAAAGTAACTGTATATTTTCGTTATTAGTGGTCGAATTTTGACCACCAGGCGATCCTAGTCTTATATAAAAATAGGCCACACGTTTTTTTGTGGTACACTTTTAAGTATGTTTTTGTCCACCAATATTGATGAAACATATATGGTTTAAAAGATTTTTCTCTAGATGTGCACAATATAAAAAAAATATTTAAAAATTCTTTCCATAAAAGTGGTAAAAAGTGTTTTAAAAGTGGTCGAATTTCGGCCACCAGGCGATCCTAGTATCACTAAATACAACTAGTATTAAAATACTAAAATATTTTTTTTTTTCAATTATTTTAAATTTTACCAGGCTAGTAAGCACCTGGTATATATATTACTGGAAATAATACAATATATATTTTTGGAACAAATTAAAATTCCTATAACACTTTGCATTTTCTCTATTGCCGGGTATCGGAGAAAATATAAAGCAAAAATAAAAATGTTATTATTAAACAGTGAGAAATATATTTTTGAAGATGATTTCTGGATATACCGAATGATTTTAATATTCTTTTATTTTTCAATCGTATTAATATGCAGGATTTAATATTGAATATTTCCTCTGATAAATGTCTCTAAATTTCGGTATATAACCGAATTATACATTGAAAACAATTCCGTTTTATAAAATAGTAAAAAATAGACATTGCTATATAAAAGCAATACATGCTAATTAAAAAAAAGTTTCATTAAAGTCGGCGCAGCCGAACAAATATTTAAGCCGCCGCCGAAAAAAATAAGACGGCTTGCTTCTCTGGCAGTGGTGCGAACATTGCAATTAGAGTGTCCAAAAAACCGGCAAATTTGAAAAACCGGTTTCCAGTTTAACCGAAAAGGGTGTTTTTGAAAAAACCGGTTTTGATTATTGCCTTTTAAAAAAACCGGTTAAACGGAAATAATAGGAAATGTGTTAAAAATTGTGTACTAAATCTTCGGAAATTTAGTATTTTTAATTCTTAAGGCTCTATCTTTATGCAATTATATTACATCTTTTACGAAATATTGTCAAATGCTATAATTTTGTATAAAATAAATCAATATTTTTAAAAATGGTATCAAAGTTTTTCATAAATATGTTTGAATGAGCTTTAGAAAATATATTTCATTAAAACCGGTTAACCGTCTTACAAAAACCGGTTTGTCAAAAAACCGAAAAGTTAAAAAACTGAAACCGGTGGAGTTTACAAAGATGAAAAAACCGGTTGACCGGTTTTCGGTATCGGTTTTGGATACTCTAATTGCAATGTTGAATGTAATTTAACATTTACAAAATGATAAAATACATAATATTTTCAAAAAAATATTGAACAGTTAATAAAATATTTATAAATTTGTAGTGATGTATATATTTATATGCAATATTCGTATTTGTGTATACCATTTGTATTTATTTGATCAAATTTGAAACATATGTATTTATATTTGTTACACTTAAAAGAAAAATTTAGTTCAAATTAAATCTTGCAATCAGCTATATATATCTATATAAATAAAAATCAAATATCGTTCGTTGGTAGTTACATCAGTTGAGAACGGCTGCACCGATTCGGACAATTTTTTATTTAAATGTTCGTCATAGTCCAACTTAGGTTTTTACGGAAATAAAAATTGACCATACCCACTTTTACGCCCACTTTTTTTGATTTATGAAAATCGGAAAACGGCTGCACCGAAGTTTTCTACAGAAAGAAAAATTTTTCAATTGAGTGATCTGCGAGTTGTTAAGTATTAATTTGTATTAAAAAAATTCCGCGGGAGTTTGTTCCCCGGGAGTTTTTTCCCATTGAATTTGAATAGGAAAAATGAGAAAAGGGGAAAACTCCCGCGGAATTTTTATTCATAATTGGGCTGATTATGTATCAATGGTTAGAGGATTTTGTCTACTTTTCAAAAATGTATATAACTTTTGACAATTAAAAAATTCATGGAATACTTTTTTGAAAAATATGACAAAAAAGAGTTTTTATTGCATTTTTGCATAGATACACATTTTTCAAATTGAAATAAAATTTTTACTTATGAATAGTTTTTTGTGAAATTTCAGTTATGCAGAATTTTCTATTTTAAATGGAAAAATATAAACAAATTTTGAAATTTATTATCAACAATTCCGCAATTCCCAAAAAAGTGTTGAAAAATCCCAAAAATGGGCTATAATACCCATACCAGAGTCGGGGTTATCAGAACCCTTTACAAAATAATTAAAAACATATTGAGCAATCTAAAATCAGTTACCGATTTGAGAATTTTTTGCCAAAAGTTGAATTTTACATAAAAAATAGACGTTTTTTTGAATGGACCTGGTCAAAAATCGCCTTTTTAAAATTCGAATACATATAACTTTGGACTTAGTCATTATTTTTAAACAATTCTTTTTCTATTTGACACATACATGTGTAGTTACTCCATTGGAGAAAATCGGGAAATATTTGGATCCGCTGTTATCAAAAAATGTTGAAAATTTAATTGTCAAATGCGAATATATCCTAAGCTATAAGAGATAATTGCTAGCTACGACGAGGTTTTTTATAGTGCTCGGTGAGGAGATTCTATATATGTAATTTTTTGGAAATCGGAACGAAGAAATAGGATCGTTTTAAAAATGTAACATACCGCAGGTGTCGCTGCATGTGAAATTTCATTCAAATCGGACTTATCGTTTAGAAGTGACATATTTATTTCCCTCTATTTTATTTTCTATACCACTGTGCGACGCATTAGGTCGCATTTACACAGTCCATCCAAGAAACGATGAGTGTTTCTATTTGCGTTTGCTATTTGTCAACGTTCGTGGCCCAACATCATTCCATGATTTGCGAACTACAAATGGGGAATTGTATGAAACTTATAGCGAAGCGTGTCAATGCTTGCGATTGCTAGATAATGACACTCATTGGAAATACACCCTCGAATATACTATGCTTTCGTCAAATGCTCATCAAATACGAACACTTCGATAACACTGTGCAGCAAGAAAAACCAGCCTCAACAATTCCAATTGGAGAGTTCCGATCCTGTGCTTTAAAATGCCGAAAAGGTTCTCTATGGGATTCAAGTCAGGAGATTGAGCTGGCCAATGCAAATCTTTAATCCCATTAGCTGATAACCAATCTTTAACCAACTTTGACAAGTGTTTGGGGTCATTATCATGCTGAAAAAGCCATCGATGATGCATTTCCCATTCGACTTATTGAAGAATGTGGTTGGCTAAAATGTCACTGTAAACAAAACGATCCATTTTTGCTTTTATTTCAACAATAGGACCAACTCCACTCGCTGAAAAGCAAGTCCACACCATTACATTTCCATCCCCATGCTCTATTGTGGCTTTAAAATAACGTGTATGTAATCGCTTTCCCTTTGGTATACGAACGTGGCTTACTCCATCTGAATTTAACAAGTTAAATTTAGACTCTTCAATTTTGCAACAGTCCAGTTGGCGTAAGCTTTTAAAAATTCAACCTAAAATTTCATAAAAGTAATTAAAATTAACGAATACGTTGTGAGGCAAGCTTTTTACATTTTTTGTTTGAGTGTATCGAATACTTGCTCAGTTTAAACATACTTAAATAATTATTGTTCTAAGTATCTATGAAAACTAAGTTATAGAAAAGTTAGAAAGAATTTTTCATTTCAAATTTTGAAATTGAATTTAGCAAATCGAAAAAGGAAATTGAATATTTCATATTTCGCGAGATTTAAATATTTAATACTAAATAATCTACTGCAAAAGGACATTATAGCCATTACTTTCCGACGTAATAATTGAATATTATTTACGAAATAAACGTTCAATTCTTTGAAAAGGTAAGGTTGTGAAGTATGTAATTGTGTTGAGATTTTAACATTCGATTTTCACAAGGGTCTGGATTTCCTATATCAAAATATCTCGGTTCCATTTGAAACAAAGGATTCCAGTGAACCCAAAATATACGTCAAGATACACTCAAGATAAAGCCAATATCCTGAAACTCCTTGATAACATTGTGCAACAAGAAAATCTTTCCCGAATGAGACCAACAGGAAATGAAAGTAGATAATTAGTATACCAAAACCCCCAAAGGGTTTTTAAAAGTTAGCTCGTGTTTTAAAGTTATACGCCTTTAAAGTTCAGCTTTTTTGAGTAAAAATTTTTCATATACATTTTATGAATAATCTATTGAAGTAAGTCAATATTTATATTAAGTAATTTTAGTTGAATGTTCTAGTCCTAATATACTTAAAATTCATTAATTTTAACACTTTTTGAAGATTTATTTTTTTATTTTTATAGTTTTTGGTACTTAGATACGCAATTACCAATTTTTGGAGAATTGCTGAATATTGCTGTAAAAGTATTGAGTGTGGGTATCGTGTATCGAGTATATGCCATATTGTTTGAGTACTCAATACTCAAAAGTAGTTACTCAATACTTTTAGACTTGGATGTGGACAAACTAATGAGCCAAATGGACATTGGTTACAATGCGGCTGAGTGGAGACTTTTTATTGATAGCTCCAAAACCAGTTTAAAAGCAGTGTTGCTCCATCAAACAAACTCAAAACCATCGGTACCAATTGCCTATAGTGTAGAAACGAAAGAGACGTATGACTCATTAAAAACTATTCTTCAAGAAGTAGACTACAATAAACATCAATGGAAAATATGCTGTGACTTGAAGGTGGTAGCAATTCTTCGGGGATTGCAATCTGGATACATTAAATACATGTGCTTTCTATGTGACTGGGACTCCAGATATAAGGGTGATCAATATGCAAATCATGAATGGAAGTGTAGGGAATTAAGCAAACATGCGAATGCCAACGTTATTGAAGATCCCCTGGTACTTCAAGACAAAGTTTTATTACCATCATTACATATAAAACTCGGTATAGTAAAAAGTTTTCTGAAAACTGTGGTTAAGAGGGATGAAGTTTACACTACTTTAGCAAAAATGTTCCCCCGACTCACTGAAAGTAAATTAAAAGAAGGTAAAACATTTAAAATAAGTATATTTTTCTTGATTAAAATATATATTTTTTTATAACTTTTCTTCCTTTAGGTGTTGTGAATGGTCCAGACATTCGGAAGCTGGTCAAAAATAAGGAATTTGATAATATTTTAAATAAAAACGAATTGATTGATTGACAATCAATCAAAGAGGTTATTGGCGGGTTGTTGGGTAAAAATAGGTCTGACAGCTATCAGAGATCTGTTAACGCAATGATGAATGCATTTTCTAAAATAGGCGTTAATATGTCGCTCAAAATTCATTACCTACATCATCATCTAGACTACTTCGGTCAGCAACTAGCCACCGAATCAGATGAACAAGGTGAACAGTACCACCAAATTGCAATGCCATTTGAAATGAGGTAATTTTTAATATACATATAGGGCCTTTTCGGAAATGCAACACTGCGCTGCATTTGATGCGCATCTGTGATTAGTTTGCGATGCTCATGCAAATCAGCTGATGCTGATGCGCAGACAATGCATCAGCCGTTTTTGTGATGCTTGTTTGATGGGTTTTTGCGCATCATATGTTTCACTGTTGCTTTTTAGAACTCATGACATTTGCAGTGTTGGCAACTTTTGCATTTTAGAATGTACTGCGCATCAGATGCAGCGCAGTGATGCATTTCCGAAAAGGCCCATATTTTTTTTCCCCAATACATTTTAACACAAATTTTGCAGATATCGAGGAAAAAAGTCTCCCGATGCTGTATTAGCGGAAATTTGTTGGTGGAGCAAGAACTTGCATTACGATGATGAAGGAGAAGAAAACACAGGAAGTGAACTACAAAATTTGTCTACTTCAAATTCTGGATCTACAGAGCATCCACCAGAGCAGAAAAGACCTCGAACTATATAATGTAGTTAATTTTTATATAAACTATGTAAAAAAATACAAATTACATTTTAAAAATTAAATATATATGAAAAATGTTTACTCAAAAAAGCTGAACTTTAAAGGCGCATAACTTTAAAATACGAGCTAACTTTTTAAAACCCTTTGGGGGTTTTGGTCTACTGATGTTCTACTATCACTTCCCGTTGGTCTCATTCGGGAAAGATTTAATGACCCGAAATTTGATGCACAGTGTAATAAGCCTATATTAGTGCAGGTTTGCAAATCACTAATATAAGAATCATCTACATAAAAAGAATCGTCTAAAAATAATCCTCAAATGAAATCTCTAAAATAGAAACGCTCATATCCTAAATATTTTTTTACACATAATCAAAGACGTCATAAGTTATAGTTAGGGGGCGGATTTTCATGCATTTATTATTGTAAAATATGCGCCTAAAATATGCTTCAAAAAAATCAAAATATGACCTAAAAACTTAAAATATATGCGCTTATATTTTAGTACATAAACATAAAGTAATTAACTATGATTCGCGCAATGTCCAAAAAATACACAACAGTGTTCCCAACAGTTAGGACTCATTAAATTATACCAGGAATTAATATGGCTAAACTTTTAAAATTATAATTGTTCTTCTGAGAAAACGATAAATATATTAATTAATCTTGGTATGAATGAATGTCAGTATATTGATCGTGATGTAAAGTAGCATCCAATCTTAATTTTGATCTCAGTTAAGCAAGTAGTAAATGTTTCCCTTATAGACAGTACTTGTTACTAATGTCTGATCAATTGGCTGACTCAATTTATATATTTTGGGTAATTTTTTATGTGCTATTACATTATACATCCCATGTTATCTAGCGTAAAGATAATTGTCACTTAAGTGTCTCTAAGTAATCTATAGTGTAGTCACTTTAAATTGTGTACTGCATTTGTCTCTAAGTTATCCAAAAGGGTCAATATATGACTGTTTTCGATACATTTAATGAATTTTTGATACTTAGAAAAAAATCTAAAGTTTTTTGAAGCAAAATGTTTGAAATGATAATTGTCAACTGCTGATAGAGAAATAAAGAACATAATGCCAGTTTCTCGATGTCGAAAGAAGTAAGTCTATAACATTCAATGCTGTTTCTATAACAAAGTCGACAAAAAACTTTTTGTCCAGACAATATATTGCCCATTGTTGACAAAAAATTATATTTTCATTAAAAACTTGGATTATATGCATATAAATATGCATTTTGAAGTAAAATATAACAAAATATGCATTATCAACAAAATATACAAAAATATGCACTAACAAGTCGATGCCATTTTACAGCAAAATGTGCGATTCGTAGAGATAATTGGTCTACATTGTATTTGGACGTTCGAGAAAAAACATGCATTTGCATATAAATCCGCCCCCTAGTTATAGTATTTGATCAGACGAATCAAATTGTCCAATTCTAAGTGTCTGAGTTGTCATTTGTCATTATGAAATCGTATTTTACCTAATTAACTAAATATGTCTTAAACTAAACTTAAATTTCACTTAAACTTAAATTTATATAAATTTATATTTATACTTGCCTTAACGTAAATTATCTTAATCACACTTATTGTGTTTGGCGTAGTCGAAAAACGATAGCTGTCGTAGTTGCTGTCGTATTTACAATTTTATGTTACCGTCTAAAATTTTCGACAAGCAAAATTTTGTAAAAGATTAACAATGTAAAAGAATACGCTAAATTAAATGATTTTGAAACATCATGTTAAAGATCTGTCAGACAAATAAATACAAAATGTAAATATAGTAAAGTTTTTAAATTTTTGATGAAATTGTTGTGTTATTTTACTTGTGAAAATGTTAAGTGTAGCTTTTTATTCATCGTCATCGTCTGAAGATGAAGAAGCAGTCAGCATTCAAGAAATAAACGCTGCACAGTGGTATGAGAATAAAAAAAGATGGAAATAAATCTGTAACTTCTAAACCCTTACGCCGATTTGTTTACGATTTGTTTAGCACTTTATAACAATTAATATACGCCATCTTTTGAGGCGTCACAAGATATTTTTTTACAACCGACAGATGGCAGCAGTAGTGAGTATAGTGTGTGTGTGAAATAAAAATGGCAGATGACAGCACATGGCTGTGTGTGTTTCATTCAGTGTTGCCACTTGATTTGTAATTACACATGTCGTGTGTAATTTTCGGCAAATTTATGTCGGGTATTTCTTCATCAGTTTTCTTCTCAAAATTACAATATTTAGATTCGTTGTAATGACCAAATTTGTTGCTAATTGAATGATACCATTATATATCCATAGATTTTTTTCGGTTCTAGCAACAAATAGTCAGTTGACAAAGAAGAATTACAGTTTAAATAACCGAAGGTTTAAAATTCAAAAGAAAAAACGGAAAGGAAAAAGTCCGGGAAATTGGGAAACCTAATGTAGATGTGCAATTTCTGATTATCTCTACATAAACAGTAATTCAGAGTTTCAAATTAATAATTATATATATAAACTGATATCTTAACATATTCAGAGTCTCATCTGTGGTAATATATAGAAACTAGAATATCAGATAATATTTGGCACATAACGTCATGTTGTCATACTGCTTGTAGGACCAGACACAGTTTATTCCATGTAACGCATCAATATCAGGAAATTACATTAGTTTGTTCAGTTTGATTGTGTTCCATTAAAAGTCTTTTAATGGAACACAAATTACGAACATGAGTAATTTCCCTTCTAGTTTGTAATTTAGGAACCGTCATGTGTAATTTACAAATTTTTTGTGGCAATACATTGGTTACATTGAACAATACACTGCGAAAAATTAATTATTATTAAATATAAGTCCTTTTAAATGATACAGAGTGACACAGAATGAGCTATATGGTTTAAAAGGTTCACAACTTTTTTTATTTATGCGATTATTATAATTTTTTATACCCTTCACCTTCGTGAGAAGGTTATATATAAGTTTTCATTCCGTTTGTAATTTCCACAATATAATTTTCCGACCCTATAAAGTATACATATTCTGGATCCTTATAGATAGCGGAGTCGATTAAGCCATGTCAATTTTCTGAAGACCGCAGATATCTTCGGGACATGCTTTCGAGAAGTTTCCTCAGCAAAATCGGTCCAAAAATGGCTGAGATATGAGGAAACCTCGATTTTTTACCTATTTTTGACCTATGTATGTATATCTGGATCTAATGATAGATATTTCAAAGACCTTTGCAACGACGTATATAAGACCATAGTAAGATGGACCTACAATGGGTCAAAATCGGAAAAAATATTTTTTAATCCGAATTTTTTTTCTTCAAAAAAAATAAATTTTAAAATTTGAAAAAAAATTTAAAATAATTCGAAAAAAAAATGTTCCAAAAAATTAAAAAAACAACTGGAAAAAACAAATAAATTTTGTTTACCTAAAAATATTTCAAATTTGTATTTTGAAGTATAATTTGGTGAAGGGCATATAAGATTCGGCACAGCCGAATATAACTCTCTTACTTGTTTTAAATACAAATATGTATTTATCCCCAAGAAAACTGTCAGGAGCTGTTAAATCCGTTGTCATGTGCAGTACAGCTGATCTGCACTCTATCGTCCGATACCGTTGCTGGTAGTCTGTCGTCTTCAATACTTGCTCAAGTTGAACTGTATATGGGAACAAGTCGAATGTACTCAAAATTCTCTGCAGCGGTGCCGTGATAGCCCAAGTTGTGTTGAACGTCTCCTTGTTTTACAATCAATTTCTTAACATATTGCTGGAAAAAGTATCTCAGTATTGTAATCGGAAGGTTGTTTATTTAAAATTGTCTGAGAACTTTTATTTTTAATTAATTTTCTAGTAAAAATTCGTTTAGAATATGATTATTTTAACAAATTTTCTATAAAAAATTTTCTAGAATCGGATGCTAATAAATTAAAAAAAATCATTTCGGATTCGGATTATAAAATTCCTATTATGAATTAATGCAGCCAGATTCTGATAAAATTTATATTGAAAATTGTCTCGGAATCAGATTCGGATACATTTACTATTAGTTTTATTTTCCGAATTTTTCAACTCCCTCTATTATCTATTCTAAGTATTTATGAATAAAAGTCTTGTAAATTTATGGTGTAAATTGGTTATATTTTTTTTTTTTATTAAATAAACAATTAAGTTTTGAATTTGGACCTCATGAGCCCACCAGGAGCGGGACCAGGGGTTCCCAAAGTAGGACACCTCGGGTATGTTCAATTTTTAAAATGAACCTATTTCTTCGTTTGTGTTACGATTTTTACGCTATATTACGCTCTTTTGTTCACATTCGGGTTGTTTGACGAAAATCATCGTAACCTGAACAATATGAACGCCTACCATAGATTTAAAATTTAAAAGTTTTGTGAACAAAATCAGTACGAACAAAAAAAGTGCAACGCACAAACAAATACAAAAAAAACATTGAATTAAAAACATAAGTGAACATTGTGGTAACAACAATCACACAAACGTTTATTCTCAATAAACGTAGAACCAAATAAATTTTAAATTTCTATTAAAATTATCAACAAAACCTCTCTTTTATTTCTGGAAAAAGGCTCCCTTCTCCATCAAACAAGTAAGTATATTCAATTTCTTGAATTTTGCTCATTTACATCAATATTAGCTGGTACACAACGCCGCTATTGTGCCCTACGTTTGTTACATTTCGTGTAACAAATTATTAATAATCTACTTTGGTCTCACCAAATAGATACAACAAATCCAACTTACAGTTCGGAATTTGTTTATGGTCCTTTTTGTAGTCGTCAAAGAATCGGTATTTAAATTTATTTTAATTTCTTTAAAATAAAAACAAATTTTCAATTACTCTCATAAAGTTTGTTTACAACAAAAATATACAGTGTAAATATCAGCTAAAATTTTTTAGTTGTATAAAATATTGTTTTTCATACATATTACAATAATAAATTTGGTGGTGGTTTCTTTATTGCTTTATTATTGCAAAAATTATTATAAGTAATACACTAGCTTGTACATAGTTAAAGCGGGAATAAAGCATAAAAGAGAATTGAAAAAAAATCAGCAGTGTAATTGTTGTTACATTTACTTGTGTGTACCCTACACTTAACAAGTTGATCAATTCAGTACAACTTTCGATTTGTACAAAAGTAATTGTCAGTAATTTTATAGAAGTAGTTTTCTATTTGTTTTATTTTTTATTGATTAATTAATTTATAAAATCCATACAATGAGCTCACGTAGTTGTGCTAGATTCATCCATGAATCTCAAAATATAATTGATGTATGCCTGAAATTTTCAAGTCTTAGTATTAATGACTTGACTGAGTCTCTACTCGAGACAAAACTTCAAGCCCTTGAAGAAGATTGGCAATCTCTTCGCCGTTCCTATGAAGGTATTTATTTAGCTCTCGATGAAGTCGTTGATATACACTTCAAGATAGAAGCAAAATGTAAATTCGAGAATTGTAGAGAACATTATCAGCAAACAAAAGCTGAAATGATGGATTTCATTAAAGTTTCTAAAGCATCGTCCGAAAATGCTCAAAGAGGTAATGGACCGATGCATTCCTCTGTAGGAGATCCATCAGCCTACTTCAATGCGACCTACGAAAGGTCTTCGACAAGCTCTTGTTATGAAGAATTAATACATAATAACGAAATTGTTGATCGTTCTGATCAATTAGAAAGATCACATTTTTCTAAGTCTGCTCATAGAACAACTACTAAACAGAATTTCTTGCCTGTAAATCAGCAAAATACATTGTTGCCGACGACCACACAGACTCTTCTGTCTGTAAATGAGGATGATACTTTGTTTCCGACAGCTTTGTCCAAATTATGCATTCTGGAAAAAAGCTCACTTCGTGCCTTAATTGACTCAGGTTCAAAAACGTCTCTTTTGACTGAAGAAGTATCCAAAAGGCTAGGCTTAATAACTAACGGTTCTAATGTAAAAATATGTGGACTGGGTGACTCAGTAGTTGCAAATTGTAATAAAGTTTGTAACGTCACATTATATTCTGAAAGGAATAAAATACAGCTTAGCTTTAAAGTTGTGATTGTCCCACATATCACGAATCTGATGCCTTCTCTATCATTACCCACTCCTGATATTTCCGATATCAGTGAATTAGATTTAGCAGATCCTAATTTCTTAGCTCCTGCTCAAATTGACATGCTCTTAGGTAGCGATGTAATCCCGTATATAGTTCTAGATGGTATGAAAAAGAATATATTAGGAAGTCTGATCGCTCAGAATTCTATATACGGTTGGTATATATTTGGTCCACTGAAATCACACGGCACTGCCCTAGTGACCTCAGATGGTTCACCCGAACCAAATTGTTACAATAAATTAATTCCATTAAGAAAAGATACTACACACGCCAATTCCTTGGTTTTTAGAAACATTTTTTTTTCAAGAAAATGATTCAGGTATTACGAAAATTTCTTTTTCGGCTTTTGATAATATTGTTGATGACTGTCATTATATATTGAAGAATCACATTTTGCCAACATTCCCCAATATTAACCCCCCCGCAGGATGGCATACGCCCATTAAAAGTAATAACATGCCTGTTATAGACACCTTTCTTAATACTATAAGCAGTCATCTGAAGGAACAACTACAATGTTATTCTATATATAAATTCAGAAAAAATGAAGTCAGAATCTTTGACTATGTTGCGCCGCTGCAACAAATGAATCAACTGGCATTCCCTTTGTCAAAAAACATTCAGAATAATATCCAACAGTTTATATTTAACGTCAAGTTGAATTTTAATGTTTCACAAAACTGTACGAATTTATTCAAACCAATACAAGCTCTTGTATATCACATATATCCTATATGTTTACTGCCAACTGTGATTTTATCTCATGAAATCCAAATGTTGTTTGGCTTAAAAAATGGCGCACGACCATTCGAAATTTTTAAGTTATAAGTCAAATTCTAGCTCATAAATCGTATTGTGCAGTTATATACGATTTCCATGGAAATACATTAATTTTCTTAAATTTACTCATATTCATAAATACAGTTGCGCTGATGCAACAATATTATTCAAGTTTTCAACTTGACCTACGTAGACCACATCTACTATTGAAAATCGTAAGGCAGAATTTTACGAGTTTCAAATTTCGAAAATATCCTAATATAATACAAGTTCTTGTGCATTTCTGTCAAATTTCCAGTTTGTTGTCCAAACGATACTGCTGTTCATTTTTCTTTTCTTATTTCTTTTCAGATACTGATGAATGCTTCGATTTCTCATCAATAGTTTGGCCTACCCAGAGCTGGATGTTCATTCCCAATTCCTACTGCTACCCTGGCAGACAGCTATTCCTTGGGCAGTTTCAGCATTGCACCAGTGCAAGGGGGCCGCCATGTCCAAGATCGATCAGTCGTCATCGCTCACATTGTGAACGACCTGATCGACTTCGACTAAAACTGACAGTTCATGCTGTGTAAGAACGCCCCGTTCCAAAGCGCCAACGCAAAATGAAGAAAAGAAGACACTTGTCATCGACACACCAAATAAACAGCATCAACAACAGTGAACAATATCACAACAAAACTAAATAAAAATATTACAATTTAACATTGTATCAAAAATAAACAAAACAATTTCCAATTGTTAACAACAAACAAACATTTAAAATATAAAAGTTTTGTGAACAAAAACAGTACGAACAAAAAAAGTGCAACGCACAAACAAATACAAAAAAAAAACATTGAATTAAAAACATAAGTGAACATTGTGGTAACAACAATCACACAAACGTTTATTCTCAATAAACGTTGAACCAAATAAATTTTAAATTTCTATTAAAATTATCAACAAAACCTCTCTTTTATTTCTGGAAAAAGACTCCCTTCTCCACCAAACAAGTAAGTACATTAAATTTCTTGAATTTTGTTCATCTACATCAATATTAGCTGATACACAACGCCGCTATTGTGCCCTACATTTGTTACATTTTGTGTAGCAAATTATTAATAATCTACTTTGGTCTCGCCAAATAGATACAACAAATCCAACTTACAGTTCGGAATTTGTTTAGATATGATTTGACATATTGATGTACATTTGGTATAAGATTATAATCACCCTTATCGTGGTTGGCGTAGGCGTATTTAGACGACTGTCGTATTTGTAGACGTATTTAAAATTTAATTGTATCGTGAAAAATTTTCGACTACGCCAGCAAAGTAAAAAAATCATATTGTAACATATTACCTAATTTTATTTGATTCTGAAGCAGCCTGTTATAAAAACTGTCAAAAATCACAGCTGTTTACGCAAATTCATTTGAATTTTATTAATGCGGCATAAATAAAAATTTATTTATTTTTTTTTAATAAATACAGTGGTTGACAAAACAATGGAAACTTTTCCAAATATTTCATTAATAGCCTAAAATCTGAAATAATTTTTTTAAAAATTTTAACATTTTTGTAGTATTTTATATTTAATTTAACAAAAAACAAAGGACATAATTAATTAAATTCTAAAAATGAGAAAACAAAATTAAAAGATTTCTTTATTACGGCATTGACAAAACAATGGAAACTTAGGTATTATTTTAACAAATATGGTCTAAACTTTGAATAACTCAATATTTTGTTGGGTACCCCTTATTTTTTATAACTGCTACACATCGACGATGCATTGAATCAATTAAAGAGTCAATGGTCTCCTTTGAAATATTTTGCCATTTCCTTATAACCAACCGCCTCCGATAAATCTTCCTTCCTGGTGTAATTTTGGGTCCTTATTTTACGATCAACAATTTCCCATAGATTTTCTACGGGATTGAGATCTGGCGATTGGGCAAGCCACTTTAAAACACGTACCTCGTTGGATTGTAACCACTCGGTTACAACCCTAGAGGTGTGTTTCGGGTCGTTGTCGTGTTGGAATATCCAAACTAGGGGCATATTTTCCGCAGCGTATGGATACATAACATCGTTTAATATGGTTCTGTATCCTATACCTGTCATGGAATCATTTATAATATGAATTGGGCCCATACCTTGCCCTGAAAAACATCCCCATACCATAATATTGACACCGCCAAACTTTACAGTCTTATTTGTGTACTTTGGATCTAATCTTTTTCCCTTTGGTCGTCTTACAAATATTGCCTCTTAAATTGTATTTCGATTCGTCGGAAAAGAGGACAGTATTCCATTTCTGTATCGACCAGTTTAAATGATCCCTGGCAAATTGTAGACGAGCAGAACGGTTCTTTTTAGAAATGAGTAGTGTTTTCACAGGACAATAGCAACCAAGACCAGTAGAGTTGGGTTTATTAGTTCAGTGAAGTGACCGCTCTTTTCAGCTCAGCTCACTGAAATGAACTAGGTGGCTCTTTTAGCTCATTAGCTCAGTATGTTGTATAATGACCATTTAATTTGAGAATTGCTTGTAGTGAATTAAATCAATTATTTCTGTTGTTAGTTGTAAAAACACACAGTCTTTTGACAATTAGAGATTTATGCGTGAAATAATTGATTAAAATTTTAATAAATCAAATTGTATTTTATTTAAACTAATATTTTTGCGGAAAAAAGTTAATTTTTTATTATTTCTAATTTCCGATGCTAACCAAATGTTTAGACAATATTTGTTAAGCTGAACATTCACTAACTATAAGGTATTCTTTTACCACAAAATGATAAAATTACCAAAAAACTCAAGATATTAACTGGAATTTGAAAAAGAAAAAATATTTTGATGATCTGATAATTGTGATCCAAAATAAAAATGTGACAATAACTAAACCAAAATGAATATTGTTGCAAGTTTTTGGGTGTTTTCCCATTTACATAATGTTAGTTATCAATTGGCAAAATATATATTTTTTACCTGACTTTTACAACTTATATATATATGATCAACAAAATTTCTACTAAAAATACGAAAGAAAAATAGTTTTGTGATACAATTTGTATATTTTCAACATTAACTTAATTATTTTATGATATAACAACCCAGCAAAAACTTTACTTACTTAGTAAGCCAGCAAGTAATATTGGAGCCAAGGCATAACTACTTATTATTTGACTGAAAAACTACTTATCTTTGTTCGAGATTTTTAAAAAATTCATGGGTCAAGCTTACAAATGTACTTACAATCAGTTGAAAAATAAGTAGTAAATTCACAACAAGAATATGTAGCTAAAAAAAAACACAAAAAATATTGCCTTGTGTGGGAATCGAACAGTCACATTATTTGCTTGTGTTTGATAGTCATGCTGCTAACTCACTGCTCCATATACGAGTTATTTCACTGTAAGTTAACAATAGTTTTAACATCAACATATAAATGAATATGATATGAACAAAAAAATTAATGGCTTTGACAGGTGGCGAACCACTAACCTCCAGTTTTCCAGTCAAACACACTAGATAGCTGTGCTACATGCAAAAGTTCATTACCAGCCTGTATAAAAATAAGTACTTATGCCCGTAATTTCAACAAATAGATATCTATTAGTGCTTAGTTACTTATGGAGTAAAAATATTTGGTAATTTTAACCCGTAGATATTGATTTGAAATCAATGTCAAGTTACCGTTTAGGTAAATTTATCTACTGGTTATTTTACACCGTAGATACCTATTTGTTGAAATTACGCGCATTATTCTAGTAAATAAAATAATATGCTGGGTAACCACCACTCATTACAAAATAATGCATGAAATAACTAGTTGTCATTACAAAAATTCACAAAATTTTTGCTGGGAATATATAAATAGAATAAAAAATAACGTAAAACTGTCATTCCAAAAAACAGCGAAAAACCCACGATAGGTCGCTCATGGCAGCTGAAAAATGTTCTGTTGATGTAGTAGTATAGTAAAAAAGTGCATAAGATATATGTTTTCTAAAAAAAAGTGATTGAAATAATATTGCCAATTTAATTAAGAATATCAGTACTTTGTATTTTCTTAATTATGTGTTTTGTTAGATATAATCCCACTATTGTATTTTTGAAATAGTATTTTTTTTACTAATTACATACTTTCAATTACAATTATTATTTTAACAATAACAATTATGTATTTCCCTTTTTCATTATTATTTTATGAAATTTACTTACAAACTGTAGAAATACTCTTTCTTTATATCATTCTACATCACCATACCATAAATAAATTCACATTCATTCAATAGCACACATATAAAAATTCCTTCATAAAAACAATTTGAATAACTCTAATAATTCTTGAAACTAAAATATATACGCGGCAGCATACGATCATATACATACATAACAAACCTACATTCGAATGATCGTTTTATTTTTGTTGAACACAATACTCACTCACTTTTCAATGTCAGTGAGCGAAAGAATGTTACAGAATTGACGAGTAAAGTGAAACATGCAGTGTTGCCACCAGGAAAATTATAAACTACACATGACTCATTCCTAATTTACACATACGTGAAAAAATTACACATGTAATTTTCGTGATCACAATAGGACAAATTATCCTATTGCGAATACTAGATTTTTAAAACGTATGTACATGAAGACAAAAGTTTTATCCCAGTGCACTATTTTCACTTGCGCAGATTTTAATTTATTCAGGAATTGGATATATGAAATTATTAAAGCAAAGTCAGCAATCTCTTTTTTTAGTGAACTTTTCTAATTTAATGAATTCTTGAGATCAGTTAAATATGTCAATCCCAAAAAAGATTTTAACAAATATTAATCAATGTTCATTCGGAGATTGTTCCATTGGATATTTTTACATTTCTATTAAAAATTTAACAATATTTAAAAAAATAGCACCTAAGTGATATTTATATGGATAGCAAAAACAAAATTTCAAAAATTTGTTTTTGTTTTATATACAAAATTTTCAAATTATGAATGGCAAATCAATGCCTGAATTTTGGTGCGTTTGTTCTGTTCAGAATTTGTTATTTACAAAACAAAATCAAATTTTTTAAATTTTGGTGACGTGATTTACAAAATTAGGGACTAAGTGCTCTGAAATAAGTTTTCAGTTTCAAATAGGCTTAATTTAGACAAAATTAAATATTTTTACTATTTGTTTAAAAATTATAGCGAGAGAGAAAAAAGTAAATGAACACTTTCCCAGTAAAATCTTGTAAGTAAATAAATGTATAATTTTTGTAACGTTTATATTTTTAAAATATTGCGAACAACATAGCAATAATCTCCAAATTACTTATCGTATTTTTCTGCAAACTTTAATGTTAATTTAGTTCAAACTTGATTCATATCTTCATAAATATAATTCCATTATACTGAGTAACAAACGAGTACAATATAATAAATATGAATACATTTTGAGATACTGGATTTGTTATTTATCAACTAAAATAGAGGAGTAGTCTTACGAGGTCTTCCACCTAAATGTTGAGTTTTTAGTAAAAAAAAACTTTTTACAGAACCGGTCTCTCGATATTTCTTTATAATTTTTTAAACTGCTGATTTATTTATTGAATATTTGTCACAGATACTATTTTGTATTAAACCAGCTCTAAAATCGTTAATTATTTTATTTTTTAAGTCTCCACAAATCTTAACTTTAGCCATTTTCGTTAACTTTGAAAAAAAGCAATTATGCGAAAAACTTAGAAAAAGAAATTGTGAAAAATTACCAGAATTTAGAAATAAAATAAAATAACTGTAAACAGGATGCTTTCTACATCGTTCATTAAATATTATTTTCGTTTTTTTTTCAGTAGCGAAATAGTGAATATTTTTAATTTTGTTCCCTTTTTTCAGAATATAATTAATTATGTTGTTTGTTTTAAAGTCAATCTTTATATATATAATTCTTCTGTACGTGTGTTAGTAACTGAACTCCTCCTTAACGGCTGAGCCGATTTCGATGAAATTTGTTGTGTGTGTTTGAGTGGGTCCCTGGATGGTTTAGATTTATTATTGCATATCTGGAGTACTATTATAGTGGGAGTCTTCAAACTTTGTGTGAGCTATGGCAGAACAACGTTTGCCGGGCAGCTAGTTTATTATATAAATAAAACTATATAAGTAAAATACTAAAAAAAAAATTTTTATTTTAAAAAAATATTTTAAATGTTGGGCTACATATGGAATATTTGGAAAAGTTTCCATTGTTTTGTCAACCACTGTATGTCAGTCGTGGAACAGATTTGAGTTGAGGAACAACTCCCTCATTGTCATTATCTCTTAAGGACGGTCAGGCCAATTTTTGTTGTTTGGCTTTCGAGAGTTCTGCGTCTCACCTCGCATTGGTATTAATTTTATGCGTCGCATAACTGTTTTCACAGTTTTGAGTCGTTTATGTTAATCCACATGCGTTCGTTTTGTTATAACCTTGATTTGAGGTTATGAGAAGACACAGTTGATATACATATTTTGTGAAGAGAAACCTGATGGAGAACCATTCAAAACACATTAGAGGAGACCCATTAAAACTCAATTGAAGAAACTTTGGTGGAGGACCACATAAAACTAATTTTTTATGAAAATCTGGTAGAGGACCATACAAAACTCATTAGTGAAGAATAACCTGGTGGAGCACCATTATTTAAAAACTCGAAATTTCATAGTACCTGCTTCTTATACGAAGGTATAAGTCGAGACAGGAAAACTTTGGAATATACTGGCATATAACTTTAATGTTTGTCATTTAATCTTAAAGGCAAAAATAAAAATAATAAGTGTTTTTTATATAATATGGACAACGAAAATGAAAGGTATGTTTATATGTACATAATATATATGTAAGTGCAGCCACGTTTTTTCTTAAGAACGTCTATATTTTTATTAATTTTTTTATATTGAAGTCAGCTGTTTTATGACTTGTCAAAAATAAACCACTTAACTGCCTAAAATGCAGATGTAAACGGTATAGTTTATGAAAGTAGCTTATGATCATAAACTAGTTTGAAAATTACTAGTGTAATAATTTCTTTTAAATGAGATCTAAGTCTCACTATAATTAGAATTTATCTTCTTTTTATTTATTTTATATATTTCGGATAAGGGGGTGTAAGCTGAAAAACCTATTTTTCACACCAATTTTTGTTGATACCAATTATTAAATTAAATGAAAGAAGTTTGCCAATTCAAGCTCATTTAAATATGTTTTAACAAATAAATATTTTAGGATATATTACCAATATTAGATGTTTAGGAATGTAAATAGGTCCCAAATTCTATGGCAAAAAATTAATTTCCAAAAATTTGACAGTATTTTACATACAAATTCTTATCGTTTCTTTTTACAAAATTTTTTCTTCATATTCATTATTTAAAATTTGCAAAATATTTATAATGATCCACTATAATTTCTAATGTCGTAAATCTTGTAAAAAAAATATAACTTACCAACGAAAAGCATTAAAATGGAAATAAACAAGTCCTATACCATATAAAAACTCCAAATTATGGACATGCATTGGTTTGATTTTTAAATATTGCTGATAAGCTGAAAGAGCTATGAACAAAAATATAAGAAATAGTTTCAAATTATGTTAAATTATTTACCCACCTTTATCAAACTCTTCTAAAATTAAATGTAAGTGTCCAAGTTTGCAAAACGTATTTAGATCGAAAGCAATTGATAAGGGATACTTCTCTTCATTATTAAGGAATGGATGTGCTTTTAAGTTAATATTTAAAACTCGAATATTTTTCATAGAATCTGCTTCATTATATTTCGAATAATGCTTTATTATTGAATTGGGACCCAATTTTACATTATTTTCACTATTGCCTTCTATTAAAGTGCCAATGTTTTGAAATATTTTTATTGAACGTCGTATCAAATCACGCAGTGTAAAATTCTTAGCATCATTCCAGTCAATAAACCCAAACTGAGTACTAAAAAATTGGGAATAAACAAACAATTTAGTTAATAAGAAAATATTTACCTGTCGAGGTCCGATATTATTTGAAGCTCTTCAGTGGTTAAGCCAAATTCATTTAAAAATTGCATTTTAATAATATTTGACTCTTATTATTTGTTTACTTTTAAAGATCTAATAAGCCGCATAGAAAATAATCAATGTTACCAGATGGATACATTTTCCCCTGTCTATACTAGACAAATATTCACGCCCGTGAACAAAACAACCCGGAGTAAACAAACCGGTAACAGCAGATTGGGTTTTGTTGCTGTAGATGTTTTTATTTGTTTTGGTGTGGTGAATATAAAAAATAAAATTTGTTATTGTAATACTTTGTTAAAATGTCAAAATGAAGTTTGTTACATATGAACAAACCGCAACATAACCTTAAAATAAAATAATCATAAAAAAAAATTTTAATAACTTTGATATATACAGAAAAAAATTGCCAAATTTATACAAGACGATGGGCATCATATCGGGAAACAGAAATGATAAGTGGACACTCATAGCAATCGAATGGCATACTAACTTCTTTTAGAAAAACTTAAACGTAGGGGGCAGGCCCATTCAAACTTTTATTCCATGAAAAAATGTTTTAAATTGGAAAAAATATTGCTACAATTATATAAGGCCTTGGGCATTATATCTGGGAACGGGAACGATAAGTGGACACCCATAGGAATCGAATGGCAGAGAAAGAATGTTTGGAAAAACTTGAACGTGGGGGTAGGTCCATTCAAACTTTGATGTCATAAACAAATTTTTCATGAAAAATTTAAAATTAGAAAATATATTGCCACAATTATACAAGGCGTTGGGCATCATATCTGGGAACGGACACGATAAGTAGACACCCGTAGGAATCTAATGGCATACAGAGAATGTTTGGAAAAACTTGAACGTGGGGGTAGGTCCATTCAAACTTTGATGACATATTTCATAAAAAATTTTAAATTAGAAAAAAAATTGCCACAATTATACAAGGCGTTGGGCATCATATCTGGGAACGGGCACTATAAGTGGGCACCCATAGGAATCGAATGGCATAGAAAGAATGTTTGGAAAAACTTGAACGTGGAGGGTAGGTCCATTCAAACTTTGATGTCATGAACAAATTTTTCATGAAAAATTTAAAATTAGAAAAAAAAATTGCCACAATTATACAAGGCGTTGGGCATCATATCTGGGAACGGGCACGATTCATGAAAAATTTAAAATTAGAAAAAAAAATTGCCACAATTATACAAGGCGTTGGGCATCATATCTGGGAACGGGCACGATAAGTGGACACCCGTAGGAATCTAATGGCATACAGAGAATGTTTGGAAAAACTTGAACGTGGGGTGTAGGTCCATTCAAACATTGATGTCATGAACAAATTTTTCATGAGAAATTTAAAATTAGAAAATATATTGCCACAATTATACAAGGTGTTGGGCATCATATCTGGGAACGGGCACGATAAGCGGACACTCATAGGAATCTAATGGCATACAAAGAATGTTTGGAAAAACTTGAACGTGGGGGTAGGTCCATTCAAACTTTGATGTCATAAACATTTTTCATAAAAAATTTTAAATTAGAAAATAAATTGCCACAATTATACAAGGCGTTGGGCATCATATCTGGGAACGGGCACGATAAGTGGACACTTGTAGGAATCTAATTTTTAAATTTCTTATGAAAAATGTTTATGACATCAAAGTTTGAATGGGCCTACTCCCTACGTTGAAGTTTTTCTAAACATTCTTTCTATGCCATTCGATTCCTATGAGTGTCCACTTATCGTGCCCGTTCCCAGATATGATGCCCAACGCCTTGTATAATTGGTCTCAAATCCGGCCCTCCTTCTGCTGAGTCATCAGCGGTGCCTAAACGGCAACGTTCAGAGGAGGACGTGACAATTAAGAGCCAGCAACCGGGTCCGAAAAGGCCTAAAGCGGCACAACGATCTCTAGCTAAGTCCTTTAGCGAGATTGTCAAAGACAATCTCGTTAGGGCGGTTATAGATCGAAGTGTCAATGACGGATCCATATCTCAATCAAATTGGGATATGGTGAAGCAAAAACTGGTAGGGGTGTTTTGGAAAGTTCTCAAAGAGAACCAGGCACTCCTCCTCAATGCGATGACGCTGGTTGGTACCAGGGTCACGTTAAACTCATGTCTTGTGTGGATGAACGCTCAGCGTTGCTACTCAAGACTGCCGTCGCATCGTTGGGCGAAGTATGGCCGGGATCTAGGCTTGAGGTGGTATCGGTGAGTGAGATACCCCGAAAGCCTAGGTCCATAGCTAAAATACCAGCTGAGCCATCTAGCCCGGAGGAGATCTTGGAGATCCTCCAGTGCTGTAACCCACAGCTTCCAACTAACGACTGGAAAGTTGTCAAGGTTACTGATGCTGAGGGATCTTCCAGAAAGGCGATCGTCGTCCTGAATAAGGACTCCTTGGGGCCGCTAAGGAAGACACAAGGGAAGGTGTACTATGGATTTGGTACGATCATCCTGCGTGTCTACCGTAGCGACAACAAGGACGATACCTCCTCAGAGGATGTAAAACCCATGCCCTCGGAAGAGGACATGGAATGCAATGACGCCGCTGGTCCAATCGACATTGAAGATACCAACTCTGTCTCCGAACTGGTTGGTACCTTCTTTGAACGGATGGACGAGGCGGTGGACGAGGACGCCCTCCTGAATTCTGACCAGGAGGACGCCGACGTCACCGTTGTACAAATTGAGCATGGTGAAGGTGACGCAAATAAACCTTCACCACTCTAAGGCAGCATCTGCTGCACTGCTCCTCCGAATTGCTAAGAACGGGGAGGAGCTAGTCATGGTCCAGGAACCTTGGATCCACCAGGATCGTATCTGTGGACTATGTCTGAAGGGCTATAAGCTCTACTACGCTAAAGGCGCAGGTAAAATTAGATCCTGTATACTGGCTAAAAGCTCTTTGAATATCTTCATTCTGTCTGATTACAGCAATGAAGATACAGTAGCAGTCTCATGGGAAACCAATGAAGGCAGTTTGTTGTGGCTGATCTCCAGCTATATGGCGCACGATCATGGGGAGCATCCGCCAAATGATGCTGTCCGCAGTGCTGTTAAAATGGCGAATAGGTCTAAGATACCTTTAGTTATCTGTGCTGACGCTAACTCGCACCACATCATATGGGGTAGCAGTGACACCAATACAAGAGGTGAGAGTCTTTTCAACTTCATTCTTAATAGTAGTTTGGAAGTAGTAAATAGAGGTTCAGAACCTACCTTCATTATCGCTAACAGAAGTGAGGTTCTAGACTTAACACTTGTAAGTGCTGAACATCACAGCATGATTACTAATTGGGCCGTCTCTAGCGACTGCTCCTTCTCCGATCACCAATATATTGACTTTAATATTAGTGTAACTATTAGGAGTGTTAATAACATTCTAAATAGGAGGAAGACCAATTGGGAGTTGCAACGTGACGCTCTCTCTCGGTCTTTGCCAAACCCACCCTCTATTGAGAATAGGGAAGATATTGAGGTAGCAGTGGAGACACTCACAGAAGCGTTTCAATCGGCTACTAACTTGGCCTGTAGGCCGACCATCCGCAGAGGTAAGAACAAGCCTCCATGGTGGAATCCTGAAATAGCACACGCCAGAATGACGTGTCGTAAATTGTTCAACGAGGCTAAGAGGTCGGGTAACTGGCCGGCATACAAGTCTTCATTGAATCACTTCAAGAACCTTACGAGGAATGCGAAAAGGAAAGCCTGGAGGGACTTCTGTAGCGGCGTGGAAGGATCCTCTGAGACTAACCGATTACGTAAAATCTTATCAACCTCCCCGGTTGTACCAAGCTATATTCAGAAACCCTGCGGTAGATGGACTCTGAATTGTAAGGAAACACTTGAGGTCCTTCTGGACACTCATTTCCCGGGCTGCCTCCCAGTTGATGTTGAAACTGTGAATGGGGCTGCTGATTCTGTTGCTCCGTGTGAAAACTCTGTTCCGGTGAACAGAGAAAGAATTCAATGGGCAATTAAGAGCTTCGACCCATTTAAATCCCCTGGGCCGGATGGCATTATTCCTGCTGATCTTCAGAAGAACGAAGAAATAGTTGTACCATGGCTCATTAACATATACACAGCGTGTATCAAATGGACCTATATTCCCACGTGGTGGACGAGGTGTAGAGTAGTCTTCATTCCTAAAGGAGGCAAGGCGACTCATACTAAACCAAAGGACTACAGGCCAATCAGTCTCGCATCCTTTTTGCTGAAAACCCTAGAAAGGGTGATTGATGTATACCTGAGAATGACCATTCCGACTGAACTCATCTCTAAATCCCAACATGCCTATACTAAGGGCAGATCTGTGGAAACAGCTCTACACTCGCTAGTTGGCTCCATTGAAGAGTCGCTATCACATAAGGAGTATTCACTTGTTGCCTTCCTTGATATTGAAGGAGCTTTTAATAATGTCAGACCCGACGCCATCCTATCTGCGATGGAGGAACTTGGGATTGACATTTGTATACGCCGGTTAGTCGGAAAGATACTCGGCTACAGAGTCATATGTGCTACCCTAGGTGGTACAAGTGTTTCAAAAGTGGCCAATCGAGGAACCCCACAGGGTGGTGTATTATCTCCACTTCTGTGGAACCTGGCTATGAATACCCTGTTGATCTTGGACACTCTAGGATAATGAATTACTATGGGTTTATACATGGTAATATCGATTACTGCATCGCAAAACCTTTTTTCGATAGGCATTTCCATATTATGATCCCGAATAGGGATCTATGGCAGCGCGGACTCTTCCCTCCTGCTGATGTCATACGGATATATACGGATGGCTCTAATAGGGGTAATAGGGTCGGTGGAGGTTTCTATATTGAAAACTTTGGGATAAGATCCTACTTCAGGCTACCTAACTTCTGTACTGTTCTTCAGGCGGAAATTACTGCCATTAAACGCGCAACCAACTGGCTGAGGTATTATCGAATATCTGGTGATATATGTATATTTACTGACAGCAAGGCTGCTGTTAACGGAATAGCGGGTGTCTTTACGACATCTAGGTTAACCGAGGAATGCCGGGTATCTCTAAATGAGATAGCGAGACATTCTAGGATAACGCTTATATGGGTCCCTGGACACGATGGAAATCAGGGTAATTGTATAGCAGATGATCTGGCCAAAAGGGGTGCGATGTTGAGTGAGGAGGCGATCGACCCCTTTTCTGGTATTTCCCTTGTTAAATGCAAGATGGCTGTTCAGCAGAAACTGTATGAGACTGCACAAAACAGGTGGACTAATGAACCTTCCTGTGCCACAGCGAGGTCGACTTGGCCCGTATATGATGCCAACAGGACGAATCTACTTGTAGAATACCGTCGTGAGCAAATAAGGCTAATTGTCTCCTTTATTACAGGGCACTGTTTAATCGGGACACATGCTAGAAGATTGGGCCTACGGTACAATGATTACTGTAGAAGCTGTCACAATGAAGAAGAGGAAGAGACTGTATATCACCTTTTCTGCCAATGCCCGGCTCTTACAAACCTGAGGGAACGCATCCTTGGATTTCCATTCCTATCATGCTTGGACGAGCTATCGAGGATGAATCTTAGACGAATCTACTCCTTCATCCGGGAATCTGGCTGGTTTAACCTGGAGGCAACGGAAGTATTATAAATACCCTGTTGTCTACCCCTTGGGTATCACAATGGGATCAGATTTAAATGGACCCAAGTGAGCTGCTTGAGGAGCAGCAGCCCATGGAACCTAACCTAACCTACCCCACGTTCAAGTTTTTCCAAACATTCTTTGTATGCCATTAGATTCCAAATTTTTCATGAAAAATTTGTTCATGACATCAATGTTTGAATGGACCTACCCCCCAAGTTCCAGTTTTTCCAAACATGCTCTGTATGCCATTAGATTCCTACGGGTGTCCACTTATCGTGCCCGTTCCCAGATATGATGCCCAACGCCTTGTATAATTGTGGCCATTTTTTTTCTAATTTAAAATTTTTCATGAAAAATGGTTATGACATCAAAGTTTGAATGGACCTATCCCCTAATTAAAAGTTTTTCAAATTGAAGTTAATATGGCATTCGATTCCTACGACAGTCTATATCCCGTTTCTGTTTCCCGGTATGATGCCCATTGTCTTATATAAATTTGGCAATTTTTTTTTAAATTAATATTTCCATAACTCTACTCATGAACATTAGGCATATAACTAATTTTAGCGAAATTTTTGGCATACCACCACGTGAAGGCCAATGTTGTATAAGTAATGAAAATCATTTTTTTAGGTCATTTGGAATGAAAAACATCACGCACCAACACCAATTTCTAAAATAAATCAATTTTTTTTCTCCGAAAAATTATATAAATAATTTCATATTTTTGTTTGCAAGTGCGAGGGATACTTCCCTTACTTAAAAATTATCTTTTGAAGTATGTCCGCAGTTATTATTAAAATAAAATATATTGTATTTTAAAATAATTGAAAATATTTCATGAAAAACTTTATGGCGTTTGGTGCGTGAACTTTTTTAACAACCGCGAAAAAATAATACATTGTTTTTTTTTAGTTTATTTTAAGGTTATGTTGCGGTTTGTTAAAAACTTTCAAACCAACAAACTTTTACAATAACAAATATACAGAATTTTTGTCACCACTGCGGTTTGTTAAAAACCAACAAACTTTTACAATAATAAATATACAGAGTATTATATTCACCACACAACAAATAAAGTTGTTGTGTACAACATCAACAACATTCGTATAATAATCTGCATGGTGTAATGATATACAAGGTGACATTAATCAAACAGCTGATTATTTTTTTGCTCGAGTTTGTTTACAACTTCAATCTTGTCAAAATTTCTTTTGCTGTAGTTTGTATACATTATGTCAGTTGTTTTTGACACTATAAAAGTTATTTGTTTTTGTATTGTTGTATTTGTTGCCGTAACGCATACACCTTATAATCATTACGCCATGATAATCTGTTTCAGGTTTGTTTTCTTTTACTTCCAGGTTGTTTTGTTCACGCCGATGTGCTCGTACGTGTACAAATAAAAATTAGATTGCTTTGGTTTTGATTTCTTGACGTATGTAATGTATAATTGTTTTGCTAGAAATGTGGTAGCACCGTTTACAATTATTATGACACTATTGAGACTGGGTTCTATTTAACATATAATGCATCGTTTACTTCATACAATGATAAAATATATATTTTTTTAATTTATATATTTGTCTATTTTATATACGTGTTTCTTTATTTTAATTATGTGTAGTGTTCCACCAAAGTTTTTCCAAGTTTGTCGCCTTTGTCTAATGTTAATAGAGGAACATGATATATCAGCACATCGAATTTACAGTACAAATAGTGTACCAAATGATTATAGTAATGAATGTAAATGCAACAAAAAATTAGACAATGGCAAGTGCTGCAAAAGAGCTCGTAAATGCCGCAGCTGTGATAAATATCGAAATAAACAAAATTTAAAAAACTCGATTCCAACCATACTTCATTCGACGCTACCGCGAGTGCCTTTGTCAATTAACCCGTTGCAAACTTATTCTTTAAACATACAATATGATGATGAATACTCAGATAATTTAAATGAATTAGATATTTGTAAACAATCTTTGCCCGTATTTAATCCGTCTTCTGGCATTAGTGACGATTTTAATGAATCAATGCAAAATCATTCATGTCATTTTAATAAAAACATTAGTGATGGCCCTAAGCAGTTCTGTTTAGATGATTCATCAGCAAACATTGTAATACAA
This sequence comes from Calliphora vicina, assembly GCF_958450345.1. Lineage (NCBI taxonomy): Eukaryota > Metazoa > Arthropoda > Insecta > Diptera > Calliphoridae > Calliphora > Calliphora vicina. The sequence continues at coordinate 81,210,025 of NC_088781.1, read as the reverse complement.
ATCTTAAAGTGCCTGTCTTTAGAAGTAAGTACTGTAACTTTTAGTGAATTAAATAAATTGATTTTATCTATATATATAAAAGAGTAACGTGACTGATTCATTCATCATCGCACAGCCCAAACGGCTAAAGCTAGAAACTTGAAATTCGGGAAATGGGTTCCTTTTACAACATGCAGATCCACTAAGAAGGAATTTTTGGAAATTCGGTCGTTAAGGGGAACAAATGGGGCAAAAACGGGTAACATCTGTACCTCTATATCTCCAAAACAAATAAACATAGAAATAATATTTTAAATGCGTCCGCCTTTAATGAAAAAAGAGCCGACGGGTGTCAGATACTTTTTTGAAATTCGAAATTCAAGTGGCCATATGGGGTAAAAATAGTCCCCGTAGAACCCTATGTTAATATGTATATCTCCTACATAAATAGACATAGAAATACTATATTAAATGCATCTGGCTGAGATCAATAAGGACTAGAAACCTTTTTGGTACTTTTTTGAAATTCGAATTCCTAAGGCCTAAAAATTGTATTATTTTTTGGTACTTTTTTATCAAAACGTATTTTCTCAATAAAAATTCCATGAACTATTATTTTCAAATAGTACGTATTACTGATAATCAGCGCAACCAAAAATATGTTCTAAAAATATGCACTTAAAACCATAAATATGCACTTAAAAATAGTTGGTTTTGCTTTGATTTCAAAGTTTTATTAAAAAAATAAATAATAGGTTAATAAAATATTGAGCTCATAACTTCAAATTGTTTATTAAAGGATTAAATTTCGATCTTAAAATAGTTTGACTCAATTCATTTTATTATTACAATAAATTAATATGTGCTTACTTAAGTTTTGAAATTTTCAAACTAAGCTAAGTTTTATAGACAATCTTAATCAATTCAATTTTAAACTACCTATTACTTCAAACTTTTTTAGTAATTTACTTTCTGATTTTATGTGTCCCAATGTTTGTGGGACCAGTAGGGAGAGGATGTTCTGGATGTAACTGTTTCTATTGTACATGAAGCTTTAAAAACCAATTTTTTATTATGTTTCAAAAACTAAATTATGTGTAATTTTTTGGTAAAAAATTGCCATGGATTTTGGAGCATTCAAAATGTATGTAGATTAACATCTAAATAAATTCGGCTTCCAAAATTTATATTAAATTATCAAAAAGACTTACAATGCGGCGATTAAAAAAACATTTTTTGTTGCTGGACTCAAAATATCATGTCATTTCCTATATGGAAGTTAAGGTCCCTCAAGTTAACGAAAATTCAAAGAAGATATGTCGACTCTCTCATGTCGTACTCTCATTTCTTCTTTAAGTAACTTAGGCTAATTATCATTGGACTTTAACAAAATACTTATTAGAATATAGAAATGAAAAATTACAACAGAATTATATTAAGAAAACAAAATAATGAAAAAAAAGAAAATATGCAACAAAAACATGCAGTTATGAGTTAAATATGCACAAATATGAAAAAAAAGCAAAAGTATCAATTTTAATTTATTTTGCACATAAAATTCTTAACATTGTATTTTTGTCTATACATATATTCCTAAATTGAATTCCATTATTTTCTATTAAGCGTGGGAGATTGTTATGTCCCATTGTGAATTGTAATAGTCTGGCAACATTGTAAATTATTCCTGTAATTATCATATTCCTTTTTATAGTTAGTTCGTAAGTTATGATGAAATAAAATGTTACATGAAATGATTCAACGCGTGTTTCGATTGGATTTATATATACAATTATAATCCTACAAAAGATAGAACAAAGTGGCGACGGGTGAAAATTAATTTCAAATAAAAACAAAAATAAAATAAAGAAAATACACCATCATGAACGACGAACAATTCAAACAATTGCTGGAAGTTTTCAGTAAATCTCAACGTGACTTGTTACAACAAGTAAATTCAAATTCGACTCTTCAACAAACACAACAACAACAGCAGCCGCCATTACAAGTGCAACTGCCGCCATTTGAAAACTTCGATGAAAGCAAAGAAAACTTTAAATTATATCATCAAAGGTTCGAAAATTACTTGAGAATGAAAGGGGCTTTAACAAATAGATCCTTGTGCCAACAAATGCTTTTGAATTCCATCGGATCAATACATTTTAGATTGTTAGTGTCATTGGTGGCCCCCAAGAATATTACAGATGTCGAATACGATGATTTAGTGGAAAAACTTAGTACACATTTATGCCCCAAGAAAAATATATTGGTTATTCAACATCGTTTTCTATCAACATATCAAAGTGAAGAGCAAACAGTGGCTAGTTATGTGGCACTTCTTCGGCGTGATATTAACGATTGTGCATTTGTGTCGGCATGTGAATGTCATGCTGATATTTCTAATATTTTCCTACGTGCACAATTTATTCGAGGAATCAAAGACAACACTATACGGGAACAACTCCTTCAGTCTGAAGAGGCTGATTTTGAGAAGATTGTTCAAAAAGCGTTATCTTTGGAAGCTTCTAAAATTGATAGTCGCGAACTGAATTCAAAACAACCAAGCTGCTTAAGTGATGTCAACAAATTGCACCCAAAATCTACCGGGTCAAACCGCAGTAGAAATCGCTCGAGAAATCGTTCAACATCAAGACCACGCACACGTTCAAAATCGAAAATTAATTTTAGCCAACTGGGTATTGAAAATTTATGCATAAGATGTGGAAGAGATAATCATAAAACAAACGAATGTCGCACCAACCGACATAACCTCAAATGCAGGTCGTGTGGTAAAACAGGCCATGTTCAAAAGGTATGTCTTAGAACTATAATGAGTTCAGCAAACAAAAATTCAATGCCTTTTAATGATGAAAATGATGATGAAATACACCAGGTATATGGCATCAATCAGGTTGTCGATATACACAACACTCAGCACTGCACTGATAAAAATGATGTTGCAAAATACTACGTAATTGTAAAAATAAATGAACGACCTCAAAAGTTTGAAGTAGATTCTGGAGTAGGATTTACCTTAATTCCTAGAAATCAATTTGAGAAGCTTAAAATCAGTACGAAACTTGAACCCTCTTCTATCGCTTTTCGATCGTACACCAAAAATATTATAATACCGGATGGTAAAGTAAAAGTCGAAGTAAGCTACAACAATCGTAGATCTGTAGAAGAAATGTATGTAGTGCCCAATGAGTATGACGCTCTTCTGGGACGAAGTTGGATACGACGTTTAAACATCGATCTTCAGCAAGTAGATAATCAGCTATTAAACAAAATAAATGTCAACAAGATGACTGAAGTGTTTTCGATAGCAGACATAACTAATCAATTTCAAGATGTTTTTACTGAAGCTGTCGGTTGTGTACCAAATTTTGAAGTTACGCTTCAACTTCGCAAAGATGCAAAACCTATTTTCAATAAAGAACGTGAAGTTCCATATGCACTGCGTGATCGTGTCGAAAAGGAGCTTAATGATTTGGAAGCAGCTGGCATTATTTCAAAAGTAGAAAGAAGTGACTGGGGATCTCCGCTTGTAATTATTCCCAAGGCAGACGGTGGAGTGCGACTATGCGTCGATTACAAAGTTGGGATAAATCAACAACTCGTATCTGCAAATTACCCAATACGTCGTATTGACGAAATTTTAAACAGCCTTAAAGGATCGAAATATTTTTGTCGTCTTGACCTTTTTAAGGCATATTTACATTTGAGAGTGAGTCAAGAATCAAGCAGTATTCAAACTATATCAACCCATAGAGGTACGTACAAAGTAAATCGACTTTCGTTTGGAATAAAAACAGCCCCTTCAGAGTTCAACCGTATCATAGAACAAATTTTAGCTGGTTTAAAGAACACCATGTCATATTTCGACGATATAATTGTGCATGGGGCAACGGAAACAGAATGCAAAAACAACTTAATTCAATGTCTACAACGACTAAAAGAGCACGATTTACATCTAAATAAAGGTAAATGCTTATTTTTCCAAACTCAAATAGAATATTTAGGTCATGTTGTTCAATTCAATAAAATATCAAAATCACCAGCTAAAATTCAGGCAATCGTCAATATACCACGTCCAGCTACGGTAGATGATGTTAGAAGATTCTTAGGAATGGTAACATACTACTCTAGATTCATTCCGAATTTATCAACCATCACCTTTCCATTACGTCAATTACTTCAAAAAAATACAAAATTTTATTGGTCTTCTAGTTGTGAAGCAGCGTTTTTAAATCTCAAAAATATTATATCCAGCGATCAGGTTTTAACGCCATTTGATCCTGAAATGCCGGTAATGGTAGCATGCGATGCAAGTCCCACAGGGATTGCGGGAGTGCTGTCACATATGGTGAACGGCGTGGAATGTCCTGTCGCGTTTGCATCTAGATCTTTGACATCTGCTGAAAGAAATTATAGTCAATTGGATCGCGAGGCTTTGGCAATCATATTTACAATAAATCACTTTTTTATGTACCTTTACGGTAGAAAATTTCAACTCATTACTGATAATCGACCATTAACTCGTATTTTTCATCAGAATAACAAAATGCCAGCAATAACATCAGCTAGGTTGCTTCGTTATGCCGAATTCCTATCAAGCTTCAATTATGAAATAAAGTACAAAAAGGGATCGGAGCATATAAATGTCGATTGTCTATCACGGGCAACAAAAATTATAGAAATACCATCTACAGATAAATTAATAAATGAAGAAGTAAACGAATTATGCTCAGTATCTGTTTTCGAAATTTCAAATGAATATGTAAATGCTAAAATTTTGGCATCTGAAACAGCTAAAGACCCATATCTTTCAAAAATCATGTCAAAGTTACTGAACACTGGTGAGAGTGATGATATTTATACCCTTAATAATGGCATTATCTTTAGGGGTCAACGAGTTTTAATTCCAAAAAGTCTTCAATCTACAATTTTACAAGAGCTTCACCGTACTCATCCTGGCATTACAAGGATGAAGCAGCTCGCCAGAAGATATTGCTTTTGGAAAGGGATCGATTGTGAGATAGAGGAAATGGTAAGATCGTGCGAAGCATGTGTTCAAGTTCAATCTAAACCTGCAAAAGCTCCACTTCATCACTGGGAGGAACCAGCCGAAAACTGGGAAAGAATACACATCGACTATGCAGGCCCATTTCAAGACAGCTTTTTCTTAATTGCTGTTGATGCAAAATCCAAATGGGCAGAAATTCGAATCATACGGGATGCGCCTACATCGCAGACTTCAATAAATCTCCTTTCGGATATGTTTGCAACACATGGATTTCCTTCGATTATGGTATCTGATAATGCGACCATCTTTACAAGTGATCAGTTTAAAACGTACTGCAACAAAAACGGAATTTTTCAAAAATTAATAGCACCTGGTCACCCTAGTACAAATGGGTTAGCGGAACGTTACGTACAAACGCTTAAACGTAAATTAAAGTCAATGGCGTCAGAACCAGGATCATTACACAAAAAAGTAAATGAAATAATGCAAAGATACCGCGCTACACCCCTCAATTCTGGCCAAAGTCCAGCGGAATTGTATTTCAACAGACGTATTCGAATCCGACTAGATGCATTGAAACCTTGTATCAAATTCAAACCTTCAAAACCCATTCCAGGGGTACGAAAAATCAGCGTGGGAGAAAGAGTACAGGTACTTCACATGAGAAATAACAAATCGGCATGGAAGACTGGTTGTGTTCTACGTAAGTTTGGTGAACTGCATTATCTTATAAAACTCGATGATGGTTACATTTTAAAACGACATATCGACCAAATTAAATCTACTAAAGTTCAGCAACGTAGAGTCCACTTTTCTCCAGATGTTGAAAGCAACACGTCAAGTCAACAACACATCGATTACAATCAACAAATCTTCGAACCAGTAATTCCTCAAAATCAACAAGAATCAGAAGTCCATGAAGCAGAGGTGCCGAATGCCCAACAACCTCCTGAATACCTCAAGGGAGTCAAGAGCAAATTATTCGAAGATCTGAACGTATTCGCAAGAGACCCACGTATTTAAATGAGTACTTGGCAGAGTAAGAAAGTATCAATTTTAATTTATTTTGCACATAAAATTCTTAACATTGTATTTTTGTCTATACATATATTCCTAAATTGAATTCCATTATTTTCTATTAAGCGTGGGAGATTGTTATGTCCCATTGTGAATTGTAATAGTCTGGCAACATTGTAAATTATTCCTGTAATTATCATATTCCTTTTTATAGTTAGATCGTAAGTTATGATGAAATAAAATGTTACATGAAATGATTCAACGCGTGTTTCGATTGGATTTATATATACAATTATAATCCTACAAAAGATAGAACACAAATCGATGCCAAAATTCTTAAAATTGTCTGAAACGGATAAATAACTAACTCATATGATTATACGACGCACAGCAAAAAATATGATATTGCATATTTTTGGTTGCCCTGCTGATAATTATAAGGTACTTTTTTTAAATTATTTTTTCACGGGGACAAAAAAGCGCCCAAAAAATAGGTAAAACAGGACATTTATTATCTAACATTAACGAACTTATAAAATAAAACACAATTATATTTACCATTACGAATTAGATATAATTTGGCTCATGCTTTAATGTTTTCACAAATCTTATATGGTCTTGAAGTTTACTCTGGTACTGGCTCATGCGATTGAGAAGGATTTGTCGTATATTTAACTTAATAGTGCCTTTTGTTTATAATATTAGACGCTATGAACATATTACGAACTTTGCTTCTCGTTTTCTTGGATGTACTTTTAAAAACTTTATTAAATGTCGATTTTGTTTTATAAAGTTATAAAAAATGCCAAACCTCCTCGGTTACGCAGAACTTTTGTTTTTACACGATCTACTAGAAATCCCCAAATATATTTACCTAGAATCTCAACATCTTTTTTTGAAAAATCTTTTATTGTGCGGATAGCAAGACTCTGGAACTTTTTGCCTATTACGTTACGTATTTTTTCTTCTTCTCACAATTCCTTTCGTTTAAAAAAAGACTTTTTAAATACTCACGAATAGCTACTGATGGACAATAAATATAATTATGATATTTATTAATACATATTTTTTTTGACGTGGCTGGGGTGCCTTAATCTAAAGTGATAATTTATTTTTGTTTTTATTGAATTTATTAATTGAAAATAGTTATAAGAATCTCAGGTATTATTTACTTGTAATTGTTGTGTTTTAATGAAACAACATAAGAAATCAATTCAAATATATTTATTTAATTAATCCAAATTTACTTATTAAATACGCAATACTATAAAATATAACTTAATTGTTTCACCGGTAAAGCTCTTATGAGTTCTTGTTTTAAAAATTCTTTTGATATGACATTTATAAAAACAGTGATGCCAACACCTTCCTCGTTAAAAATTAAAGTCCCTGAACCGCTGGGGTTGTCTTCGCTCTCTAGCGGATCTGCGAATTGGCGTATTTCCTTCACTGTCTTGGTCATTATGAACTGGCAAGGGTATCGTCAGTTGCCTAGGTGGTTGTTGTTTCGGTTCGTGGCAAATGATATCCAATGGTAATTTCATATCAGCTTCTTCAAGAGGCAATTGCTTTGAACGCAAACGCATTTGATTTGCATGACGTCTGATAGTCCTATTTGAATTTTGTAGTTGAACATTGTACATTACTTTTCCTATTTGTTCTTTAACTGGACCTGTTGACCATCTAAACTTGTTGTTGTGATAAACCTTTACATCAACGGTGTCTCCGACTAGAAATTGACGATGCTTTGCTTTATGGTACTCGTTGAATTGTTTATTTTGGATTTGTTGGCGTTCGTCATACACATTGCTGTGTTGAACTTTTGGCTTAAGCAAGTCTAGTGGCGTCTTTATTTTCCATCCTAGCATAATCTCTGCTGGAGATTTTTGCATAGGTGTGTTGGGATTTGGTGTACTACGGTAGGTAGATAGGAACACTTGAAGAGCGTCCTGTAAGCCTCCTTTCCCTTGATTTTTCTGAAGAGATCTTTTCAACGTATCGACAAACCTTTCAGCCTGCCCATTTGACTGCGGGTGGTACGGTGCTGTCCGAATGGGGTCGATACCATTTTGTTGACAAAACATCTCGAATTGTGCTGCAACGAATCGTGTACCGATATCCGAAACTAAGGTTTGTGGAATACCAAATCTAGCGAACACGGTTTCTAACAATTGAATGGTTTTGTTAGTTGTTGTTGAGGTTGTTGCAAGAATTTCTGATGTGTGTGAAGATAAATATGCCGAGTTAAATATGTTTCTACGTAAGAGCTTACGTTATTACATATTTGACTCCAAAGTTATGTTATGACGTAACGACATATTTAACTATTACACACATATTTAAATATGTGAACTATTTTTTTAGAAACATTTGGCACAAATTAAAAAAATAATATTTTAAAATAATGAAAGAATTATTTCAAATATAAAGATATTAATACAAATAATGTAAAATTGGTAAATTTTTAAAATTTAATTACAATTGAATATAACTGAAAGATTTTTTGGGTATTAGGGCAAATGCTTCTTTGTCACTCATATTGATCATATAAAAAATGAAGCCAAGGAACCACTCTATCAGACAATAAAATATATTTGTCTGAATTGTATTTGTGAAAATTAGAAAATTCCACTTTGAAAATTTTAGAGTTTTTGAGGGATTTTGTGAAATATGGCCAAACTATTCCATCGCATGGAATCCCACTATATGGAAAATGGAGTCAAGGGACTGGGCTTGCTACACATATAAGGGAGAATGTTGAATTGTATTTGTGAAAATTTTGAAAATTTTTTGAAATTTCACTTTGAAAATTTTAGAGTTTTTGACGGTTTTTGTGAAATATGGCCAAACTATCACTTAAGTACAGTCTTTCAACCAAACTCGCCAACAACTGTTTTTGAACTTGAAGAGCCACCTGTGTCAACATTATCTAATGATAACATATTAGCTATAAGCCCAGAAGACATTAACGAAGTAATCAAGGATAATATAATATTAAAAAAATAACCTGGAAATGATTCTGTTACACCTACTATGATTAAAAACCTACCGAGTGTGGCAATAATTGTGTTGTCTACAATATTTAATGCGATCTTTAAACATGGAGTTTTTCCGACAAATTGGAAAACTTCTCAGATAATAACGATACCAAAGCCAGGTAAAGACTTGACCGTACCATCCTCCTATAGACCAATAAGCTTACTTCCTTGCTTATTGAAGCTATTCGAAAAAGTGTTCCAAAAGAAAATCATATCATTTTTAAATGAGAAAAATATCCCAGTTCATCAATTTGGTTTCCGGGAACGTCACGGAACAATCGAACAATTTAATCGTATAACCGGAGAGATAAGAAAATCCTTTGAATTAAAGAAATATTGTTCTGCAAAATTTTTGGATGTCGCTCAAGCCTTTGATAAAGTATGGCACAAATAAAATGTTTGCTGCCACCATCTACTCATAAACTATTGGAATCTAATCTATCGGACCGTATTTTTACAGTTAAGTACATCGATTACGTGACAAGAGAATATAGGATTGGAGCAGCAGTACCACAAGGAAGTGTTCTTGGACCTACCCTCTATTTGATTTACACCTCTGATTTGCCTACGATCGATGAATTGACTATTTCTACATTTGCTGATGACACCGCAATTATTAGCTCGCATGAAAACCCATATATAGCATCTAGTATACTAGATGGCTACTTAAGATGTGTGGAAACATGGTTAAACAAATGGAGAATACGTGTAAATGAGTTAAAAAGGGGATGCTGTCCACCTGTCACACTTAACAATATTAATATATAGTCTGGCAACATCATGCCTGAATAGTCGCAAAATTTGTTATACAGCTGATAATTTTATTGAAAAATTAATTTAACTATTCCTAAAAAGTGATCTTTTACAAAAATATATATTTTGGACAGCTATAGTACTATAGGGCTTGTTTGCCATAGTGACAGGATGCCAAGTCAGGCCAAAAATAAGTGGACACATTATGAAGTCTTATGAATGGAAGCAGCCTTTTTTGTAAACATTCCTTGATGTAAATTTCGGTATTTATAGAGCCCGTTGTAACAAATGAGTGGCTTCTTTTGCCGCAACTGCATATTGCTTGCCATACCAAGAACTTTCTGGGAAATTTTGTCTGCTTTTGGGTCCTAAACTTTTCTTCAACATTCCCTCGAGCATCAGCAACATAAAATTTTTGACCTGGAAGTTGCGAAAAATCTGCCAGAACATACGTTTCGTCATCCATTATGCAGCAAGAATATTTTTTTATAAAACTTGACTTCAATTTCCGTGCTCTGTTTTTGGCCTCTAAATTTTTAGTAGCGTTCCTGTCAGGAACTTTTTGAGCCTTGTATGTTTTTAAACCTGCATTAGCTTTAACTTTTCGTACCAAATAGTCCGAGCACTGAGCTAACCGGGCTGCTTTCCTACCGGATGTGTTGGGAGCTCTTTTGAAAATGCGTTCTATTTTTTTGGCTTTAGAAACATCATGTGGACCATTCCTTCTACCTGAACCAGGTTTTCTATCAACTGACAAGTTCTCCCGGTACTGTTTAATAACATTGGAAACAGTTTGACGGCAGACCTTTGTATGCTTGGCCAACTTTTTGTAAGACCAAGTTGGGTTTTGTTGAAAATATTTAATAATTTCAGTACGCACTTTTTTCTGGTCACTCATTTTAATCAGATTAACAAAAAAATTAATATAATTGACATTACACATAATAACTGACATGTTTTTCAAAGGTAACTTGATCAAAAAAAAATTCAAATAATACTTGGGTTAAAAAATGTAATGAAAAACGTGTGTTAAGAATTTTTCGATCTCACTCCTTAGTAAACACATTGAAACTAAAGTAGCCAAAAAATTAGATAAAAATATTGTCAATTGTGTGCGTGGCATGCTGTTAAAGTCAAATATTCCTTTCTCCTACTCTATTTATTATCTTTATAAACGACCTTCTACGTCAAACTTCCAACCCTATCTACTCTTTTGCAGATGACAGCAACATTTGCCATTCATATGCATTTAATTATAGACCAAGTCTGTAGGAGATTGGGGCAATGAGGCAAAATATGAATGATACGCTCAACCAAGGTCTTGTGACAATCTCTGAATGGGGTTGTGCGAATAGAGTCGATTTTAATGCACGCAAGACTCAATGTTGTATGTTAACCCACAAACGCACAACAGATCATGTTGCTCCATCTGTTTTTATGGGTGGTGTAAATATTCAGGAAACAGAAGCTCTTGATGTTCTAGGCATGAGTATTCAGTGCGATGTCCGCTGGACAAAACACATTTTTCGAGTGTCGAAAGAATTGAATGCTTCTTTCGACACTCGAAAAATGTGTTTTGTGCCTTGGTTTTCTAAAACGGTGTAAGAAATACTTCACTCCATCTGATATCCTTACTATTTACACCACTTATATCCGACCTAAAATGGAATATAACTCTCATGTGTGGGCCGGTGCTTCGAAGTCTATGTTGGAGTTACTCGACCGCGTACAGGAGAGGGCGAAGATGCTTATCGGTGACAGTAGGGTATCCAGCAGGGTATCCAGCTCTATTGACTCACTGGAACATCGTCGCAATGTGGGTTGTGTTTCACTGTTCTACCGATACTACAATGGTATGTGCCGTAGATGCCCGAAACCCCTGTTTGACCAAATTGTCAAAATTTTACCCCCTATAACTCAGAGAGTTCTCGACCGATGTTGTTGAAAAATTGTGTCTGAGTTACTATCCAATAGAGCTAACCTTGGTGCAAATTTCATCCCGATCGGAAGACATCGATTTCAAAAGTTGGTTCACTTGACATGAAATTCCCCATATACTAATTATAAAAAATAATAATGCATACACAACAAAGGTGAAGGGTATATAAGATTCGGCATAGCATCGAATATAGCACTCTTACTTGTTTAATTGACATTTTTTTCTTAATTATACCCAAAAAAGCAACAAAACGTATGTTTGGATGTGCATGCTTTGCGTATTTTGTTTCTTTTGTGTTTTGTTTCTTTTGGCGTTGTTGTTGTTTTTTATACAATTAAACGTATGTTTGGATGTGTGTTGGTTTCATTGCCTTGCGTATTTTGTTTTTCTTTTGGTGTTTTGTTTCGTTTGGCATTGTTGTTGTTTTTTGTGTTCTTGATAAATTTAGGATGCTGTACGCTGAAAGTGGGCAATGTACATACATAGATACTAATTATAAAAAATAATAATGCATCCACAACAAAGGTGAAGGGTATATAAGATTCGGCATAGCCGAATATAGCACTCTTACTTGTTTTCGATACTTTACTTTTTTTAAGTTTATAAAAGTAAAAATAAAATAAGTTTACTTAAAAAGTATATATCGTCAGCTTAAATGCAAACGGACGTAATTACATTTTTATTGTTTTTACAGGAGAAGCAAAACACGTTATAAAATCAATAATAATAGAGTATTCTTGACAATTTTTTGCGTTTGAATTTCTTTAGTAAAGTTGTAATTTTTGATCGCAAATTTGCGTGAACATGTAGTTTGATAAAAAGAACCATAATCAATCAAAACCTCAATTTTGAATTTTTGTGTAGTTACGTCCGTTTGCATTTAAGGTGTTTTTGATTTAACGCGATTTTTAGGTCCCAATTTCTTATTTGTTATGTGACTGATGTATTGTTTTACGCGAAATAAAAAGTTATTGGCCCCACAAAAGCATTTCGTTCTAAATTAGAACCTCGTTTTACGCGAATTTGATTTACACGCAATTTGTTTGGGCCCAACAAACCGCGTAAATGGAGGCCTACCTGTATATTGGAATATTATTCCTTAAAGTGCTCTGAACATATTTCACTGTTGGTTTCCGTAATATAGAGACTGTTGCAGAAAGGAGATTTATGTTTCCCAACAATGTTATAGACTTGTCTAAAGGCAGCAGTAGTGCGATTCACTAACTTTTATAACGATAATCGTATCGTTAAAAAAAATATAACGAAAATTTAGCGAATTTGCTATTCAGTAACATTTTTAACGATATTTGCTGTCGGTTGAAGTCAGCTGTTACTTTAAGCAGTTTTTTTTCGTTATGTTAGCGACAATAATTTAAGTTGTGTTTATTTAATCGATAAAGTGTATTTGCAATTTTTTCTTCGTCATCTTCATCTTTTGTAGCTGGAACTATAGTAAAAATAATGGAAACACAATTTTGTTTACTTAACTTATTAATATTTACAATAAAATATAAAAAATAGGAGAATTTGAAGATTATACTACTAATTATTCACCTGGAAGAAGTACTTATTTTTGTTTGCGATGACCCAAAAGTAATCCTTTACATTTTGGACGGAAATAAGTTGTTTTGCTAGTAGAATTATTAATTAAATTATGTATTTACTAAAAAAAATAAATAAAAAAAGTAAGTCGCAGCCAAGTGTCGAACCAACAACCTTCCGATTGCTAGTCAACGTTGTACTCACTACACCACTGGTTAATTATTTCATTGTGTGTCAAATAATGGTTTTCTACTTTTCGCTTATTTTGATATTTTGTAGACAGAGATGTCATATCTTAAACAATCGTTAAAAATAAATTACTGAATCACACTATCGTTACTGCAAGCGATTATTTATGTCGATAAACATTACGATTGTCGGTTCGTTAAAAGTTAGTGAATCGCACTACAGGTCCCGGCTTGATACATTTTAATTTATTGTTAAAAATGTCAGCTTGTTCGATATTAACAAGACCTCTAATAATAATTTTAAGCAGTTGTATTTGCTTGGATAGTAAATTATATTCGTTACTCATCCTATTTCCATTACGATGATATATTTTCTTCAATTCCCTCTGCCATCTATATTTTATCTTATAAAAATTCTTAATTTTGTCTGAGTATACAAATGTACCGCCCTTACATTCGATTTTCGTCGTATGGAGATCATGAATGGACTTGAAACTTTCTTTAGAATCTTTTATAATTTTATCAATTTCAGAATTTTCCAAATTTCTGTTATTCGGAGTCATTATAGTATTGGAATTGATTGATAAATCCTGTTGAAAACGATTCCAGTCGGTATTTTTGTACGATGTAAAAAGGCGAGGATTGTTAAGTAATATATCCGTGGCATTCATGTCTATTTCCAACTTCAATGGAAAATGATCTGAGAACGATGGGAGCGATGAGATCTTGTAGTTAGGTGTGTCAAAAGAGGCGTTTATAAGATAGTGATCAAGAAATGAGTTTGCGCTTGGAAATGATGGGGTGTTATGACAAATTATTGTGACATCCAAAGAATGGTCTTGAAGCCAATTTTGTAAAAAATTGCCATTTTGATTTCCAATACTATCGCCCCACGGTGGATCATATCTAAATTTCATCGGCCAAAAGTCCAACTTTTTGTTAACTCCGGTTTCCAAAATTTTAATGCCATTTAATAGTAAACACATTGAAACTAAAGTAGCCAAAAAATTAGATAAAAATATTGTCAATTGTGTGCGTGGCATGCTGTTAAAGTCAAATATTCCTTTCTCCTACTCTATTTATTATCTTTATAAACGACCTTCTACGTCAAACTTCCAACCCTATCTACTCTTTTGCAGATGACAGCAACATTTGCCATTCATATGCATTTAATTATAGACCAAGTCTGTAGGAGATTGGTGCAATGAGGCAAAATATGAATGATACGCTCAACCAAGGTCTTGTGACAATCTCTGAATGGGGTTGTGCGAATAGAGTCGATTTTAATGCACGCAAGACTCAATGTTGTATGTTAACCCACAAACGCACAACAGATCATGTTGCTCCATCTGTTTTTATGGGTGGTGTAAATATTAAGGAAACAGAAGCTCTTGATGTTCTAGGCATGAGTATTCAGTGCGATGTCCGCTGGACAAAACACATTTTTCGAGTGTCGAAAGAATTGAATGTTTCTTTCGACACTCGAAAAATGTGTTTTGTGCCTTGGTTTTCTAAAACGGTGTAAGAAATACTTCACTCCATCTGATCTCCTTACTATTTACACCACTTATATCCGACCTAAAATGGAATATAACTCTCATGTGTGGGCCGGTGCTTCGAAGTCTATGTTGGAGTTACTCGACCGCGTACAGGAGAGGGCGAAGATGCTTATCGGTGACAGTAGGGTATCCAGCAGGGTATCCAGCTCTATTGACTCACTGGAACATCGTCGCAATGTGGGTTGTGTTTCACTGTTCTACCGATACTACAATGGTATGTGCCGTAGATGCCCGAAACCCGTAGATTTTTACGCAACACACGCTCTTCGGCAAGGGCACATCAATTCGTTGTCGACTGGACAGTAGATCGCACAACACATTACAGGGAAAATTCGTTCTTTAGCCGTACTGTCCGTATGTGGAATAAGCTTCCTCCTGAAGTATTTCCTGATTTTTGTAAATTTGATCGGAAGTAAATTTTCATTACTCGCAAACCATTATAGATAATTGGATGATTTTTCTTTGTTATGTTGGTAGGATAATAGTCTTTAAGAGCTGATCTGATTTGTCACTGTACCCTTTATACCTTATGTGTTATTAATTTTTTTCTCAGGTGCTATATTTTAGCCAATTTTGAATTTCAGTGGAATAAAAGTGCTTAGGGTCAAAAGGGGTTAAACAAATTTTACTACCAGGAGAAAGTCCAAGGTGTCCTCTTTAAGCCTATATATACTTGTTGACCTGTTTTGACCTGTTTGTTGAACACTTTTTTCATTTGAATGAAATTACTCCCAAATTTTTTTTTTATTTTTATTTTACTTGTTCATATTTTTTTTTTTTAACGTTTATTTATTTATCGAATCTGCCTTACTTAGGCCTGACAATAAGTAATAAAATCTTATAACTAAAATTAAAACTAAATGCTCTCCGACGGGAGCGTTGATGTTCATATGGGCCACATCTTAGCGGGGCGGTAGATCGGCTCTACGAAGCCTTGATCTTGTTTGGGTCTGTGGGAGATGTCTTGCAAGCGGGTTCGGGTGGTTCCACAATTTCATGATGTATTTCTCACGGACATTCCTGAATTCATCTTTAACTAACGGTAATTGTAGGTCTCTATGGATGTTCTCATTTCTTATGTACCAAGGTGCACCTGTCATTGTCCTAAGAATTCTCGATTGGACCCTCTGTATAAGTTCAATAATGGAATTACTGGCCGTTCCCCACAATTGGATTCCATATGTCCAGATTGGTTTTAAAACACATTTATACAGGATGACTTTATAGTCAAGGCTTAATTTTGATTCATATGATTGGCGCAAAGTACAAGTCGCAATTTTGAAGATATTGCGATAAAATTTGGTACATACATTTTTTCGGCCCGAGGACGAAGTCTATTGAAAATTACTGAAATCGGCCCACTATTTCACCTAGCACCCATACAAATGTTCTTCCGAAATTATACTTTATCGGTCGTAAATGGTTAATTTATATATGTATCTACACAAATTTTGCTCCAAATAAGTTTTATATAAACTGAATTAATGTCACCTAATTTTATGATGATCGGTTCATAATTAGTCATGGCTCCCATATAAGACCCGCTTCCGAAAATCACTTTAACGAGCCTAAATCTCTAAAAAATGTTGGTATAAACACAAAATTCAACATAAATAACTTTCATATAGATATAAATTACACGACCTAATTTCATGGCGATCGGTCCATAATTAGTCATAGCTCCCATATAAGACCCGCTTCCGAAAATCACTTTAACGAGCATAAATCTCTTAAAAATGTTGGTATAAACACAAAATTCAATAGAAATAACTTCCATATAGACATAAATCACACGACCTAATTTCATGGCGATAGGTCCATAATTAGTCATAGCTCCCAAATAATGCCCTCTTCCGAAAATCATTCACGAAAATAAATTATAGTGTAGGGTATTATATAGTCGAGCTTGGCCGAACATACTTCCTTACTTGATTTTATCTGCTGATAACTTTTTTAATAAGTATAGCTGATTCAAAAAACAAAAAATTTGCATTTTCATACTAAATGCTATACAAAAATTAAAAGTTCATAACCTTAAGTTGCGCAACAACTGCTGAACCGATTTGAATGAAATTAAAACTGGAGAAAAATTCAAGAAGTTATCTGTCCACCAAAAAAAATAAATTTCTAAAATATCTCTATCGGTTCAAAAGTTACAGAGTTTTGGCCAATGAAAAACGAAAATGAGCCACTGTGCGCCCCATGCCTGATTTCTGGAATTTAAGTCACCACCGAGAAGAAATAGATCGAAGCCGTTTGCCACTAGAAGTATTTTGTCCAAGCTATTGCGTAAACCATTAGCAGCAGTGTTACACTTTATATATAGGGATCCAACCAGAACTCTTTTGTTCGTGTTATGTATCTTCATTTGGATTTCTACAAATGTACGAAGAATACTTAGGTCGTCAATTACAATTTTTTTATATGAGATACTATTTTTAAATGCAATCGCAACTCATATGGGAGAGTTATCGGAAAGAAAGTTGTAGTTTTTAAGGAAAATTTGTTTGTGTCTACGGAGAGTAAGAAGCAGATATCTATTTTGTTGCTATTAAGGGTATTTGTGAGATCAATTTGGTGAATTCTATCTACGAGCGACCTGACGTTAAATGTTAAAAAAATTATCAATCTATGGCCTATGAACTCGTTTAACTTTTTTTAGAAGGCGTAGGAAATCCACCTTGGCTTCTTCCTTTGGCATTTTTTTTGTGTTCATTAACAAAGATATTAAGTTCTTTTTCTAGAGTCAGCTCTTCTGGCTCAAGGAAAAATTCAGCGAGTTTTAAAAACGCTTCAATGATTGACGTCTGGCTAGGTTTGTCGTCGGCAGCTGCCTTGTGAAAAAAGCTTGCAAAAGACTTGGATGGGTTAACAGTTGGTGATATATATTTGCTGACGTTCTTGTTGGCTCTAGCTTTAAATTCTTGTGAGTCACGTAGTCGCTGTTTCTTCCTCGATACGTAATTTTTGTAGAAGGTGGAGCCTCGCCAATTAGCAGGATGACCTTCTTCTCCGCAATTAACACATTTTGGGTTTGATTTAACGTCTTTACTTCGATTGCATTCACCAGGCAGATGATTTTGGTCGCAATTTTTAGCCATATGACCCCAAGACCAGTATAAGCATTGTTCTTTACAGAGTATGGGGTTGTAAATTTTGTAACCTTTGAGATTACACCGGGAATTAACCCATGCAGATGCAGTTTAAGTTCCTCGATGTCTGTGCCATGTTACAGGCCACGTAATACTGACGAAATTTGCTTCAATTCTCTAGGTGTAAATCAATAAGAATTTATTCTCTTCTACTGTCAACTGTAAAGTGGACAACAATGAGATGACAACCCTGTTTTTATCATTTTTGCTTTGTGCGTATATATTTTTGAATAGTTAACAGTCAGTTGTAATTGTATTGTTGAGTCTGTCGTTTGATACGTACGAAACACGTCCTGACAAAACACGTCTTACTTTTATATTTTTGTTTAATCTTTTAATTTATACGTAAATGGAATAAACGTGAACTTTTATTTTATTATTAAAATTACTCCTAAAGTATTTTATTTAATCTTCTATATAAATAAAAATCAATTGTCGTTCGTTGGTAATTGCATCAGTTGAGAACGGCCGGACCGATTTAGACAATTTTTTTTTAAATGTTATAATTTATAATTTTTTGCTTAAATGTTCGTAGTTATCCAGTTTATGTTTTTACTGAAGGAAAAATTGACCACGCCCACTTTTACGCCCACTGTTTTCGATTTATCTAAAATCGGCTAATTTTTTTTAAAATATTCGTAGTAAAATTCGTAAGAAAAATTTACCACGACCACTTTTTTTCGAAATATCTAAAATTGCAGAACGCCTGGAACGATTTGGCTATTTTTTTTAAATGCTCGCAAATCAAATGTTTTAAATATGTGACCAAAGGTAGTGACATGGCATCTGGAAAATGGTTGATCGACCACCATCTACAACATTGACCAGATTTTTTATTGATGATAAATTTGCCCGAACCTGCTATACTCCGAAATGTTAACATCTTGGCATATACTTGGAATCAATCGTCAAAGAAATTCATATTTCTGGAGCTGTGATCACTCATATTTCTGAACAAAAATTTTGTATATAAAAACTCAAATTATCTAAATTCGCCAATAACTTGATCTCTCATATTTCTGAACAAAAATCGATTTTTTATATAAAAACACATAATATCTAAAATCGCTACTAACTTGGCCAATAAGCGTTTAATCAAGAAAAGCAGCTCGATCTGTGATCACTCATATTTCTGGAGCTGTGATCACTAATATTTCTGAACAAAAATCGATTTTTTATATAAAAACTCTACATATCTAAATTCGCTAATAACTGGCCTATAAGCGTTTAATCAAGAAAAAGAGCTTGATATGTGATCACTCATATTTCTGAACAAAAAACTATTTTTTATGTAAAAACTCACAATATCTAAAATCGCTAATAACTTGGCCAATAAGCGTTTAATCAAGAAAAGCAGCTCGATCTTTGATCACTCATATTTCTGGAGCTGTGATCACTCATATTTCTGAACAAAAAACGATTTTTTATATAAAAACTCACAATATCTAAAATCTATCTATATAAATAAAAATCAAATGTCGTTCGTTGGTAATTGCATCAGCTGAAATTTTTTTTTAAAATGTTCTTCATAGTTCTACTTAGGTTTTTACGGACCACGCCCACTCTTGCGCCCACTTTTTCGATTTATACATAATCGGAAAACGGCTGTATCGATTTCGCTCATAGTAAGTTTTTACTGAAAGAAAAATATATATCCAAAATCGCAGCACGGCTGGACCGATTTGACAAATTTTTTTTTAATGTTCACAATAGTCCGCAAAAGTTTTTACAGAAATAAAATTTGTCTACGTCCACTTATTAAATACATCTGCAAAATACATCGATCTGTGATCACTCATATTTCTGAACAAAAAACTTGGCCAATAAGCTTTTAATCGAAAAGAGGAGCTCGATCTGTAATGACTCATATTTCTGAACAAAAATCGATTTTTTATTTAAGAACTCACGATATCTAAAATCGTTAGTAACATGGCCAATAAGCGTTTAATCAAGAAATGGAGGTCGATCTGTGATCACTCATATTTCAGAACAAAAATGGATTTTTTTTATATAAAAACTCAAAATATCTAATTTCGCTAATAACATGGCCAATAAGCGTTTAATCAAGAAAAGGAGCTCGATCTGTAATCACTCATATTTCTGAACAAAAATCGATTTTTTATATAAAAACTCAATATATCTAAAATCGTTAGTAACTTGGCCAATAAGCTTTCAATCAAGAAAAGGAGCTCGATCTGTAATGACTCATATTTCAGGCAAAAATCGATTTTTTTTATATAAAAACTCACAATATCTAAATTCGTTAATAACTTGGCCAATAAGCGTTTAATCAAGAAAAGGTGCTCGATCTGTGATCACTCATATATCTGAACAAAAATCGATTTTTTTTAAAAAAACTTAAAATATCTAAATTCGCTAATAACGTGGCCAATAAGCGTTTAATCAAGAAAAGGAGCTCGATCCTTGATCACTCATGTTGCAGAACAAAAATCGATTTTTATATAAAAACTCACAATATTTCTAATAGCTAATAACTTGGCCAATGGAGAAAAGAAGCTCGATCTGTGATCACTCATATTTCTGAACAAAACTCAAATTTTTGTATAAAAACTCAAAATATCTAAATTCGCTAATAACTTGGCCAATAAGCGTTTAATCAAGAAAAAGTGCTAGATCTGTGATCACTCATATTTCAGACCAAAATTCTATTACTTATATAAAAACTCAAAATATGTTCATTGATTTACATGTATGCTGTTGTTGCTTGGACAGGACAACGTCTATCGGGTCAGCTAGTATCGTGAATAAATATTCAACAGGAGACATTTCTTTTTTTCATCTGTGACACCTTTGATAAATTTTAGAACTGTTTATGAATATGGGGGAAAGGGTTTAGACTACTGAACTGTAGCCGAACAACCTGTGTTCGGGTCTCAGTGGAAGCAAAATAATTTTATTAATCAAATTAAAATAATAGTGCTTAAAATAGAGTAGCAGAAATGATTTTCAAAAAAGTACCAAAATATAGTGTATTAAAGTTTACCCCTTTTTACCCTTTAGTACTTGAGTTCCGAATATCGTCCCCTTAATAAAGCAATAGTGTATAATTTTTGCCATTTCGAAATAATTGACTTTAAAATGTTTTGTGTTAGTAGACATCTAGAACAAAAGTAATATTTCAATTGATCTTTTGTGGAAGTAGAATTAATAAATAAATACTCATTATTTATTTCTATGTTTATCAATTTAGGAGATTGAAGGTTAGCAATGGGTCCTACTGGTACTATTTTAACACCTAGAATATGCTTATTGGTTTTGGAGATATAGAGGTACAGGTTTTACTCGATATTTTCCCGTTTTATCCACCTTAGCGTTCGAATTTCCAAAAATCCATTCTTAGTGGATCTAAATTATGTTGAAGGAACCTAGTACCCGCATTTAAAATTTCTGGTTTATTGCTGGGCTGGCGGTGATGAGTCAGTGAGTGAGTGAGTCAGGCCTTGTATTTTTATATATGGGGGATTTCATGTCAAGTAACCCAACTTTTAAAATCGATGTCTTCCGATCGGGATGAATTTGCACCAAGGTTAGACCTATTGGATAGTGACAATATTTAAGCTTTCTTTTAAGAAAAAAGGGCCTATTTAAAAAAAAAAACGTCATAAAAGTTTTTGATTTCGGAAAAAAAAATATTAAAAAATTTTTATTTTTTTTTTTAATATCTTTTTTCGAAAGGTTGAAGAAATAGCTAACTAAACTATTTGGGAGATATTTTGCTAAGAACAATAGGTTATAAGTTACATAGATGAGAAAAAAAACATGTTTGGCCAAAATGTAAAATTTTGAAACTCTCTAACTCAGAGAGTTCTTTACCGATCTTGTTGAAAAATTGTGTCTGAATTACTATCCAATAGGTCTAACCTTGGGGCAAATTCATCCCGATCGGAAGAAATCGATTTTAAAAGTTGGTTCACTTGACATGAAATCCCCCATATATACAGTGACTCAAACGCAAGATCGGACAAGAGTTTGTCTATAGGTATTCAAAAGTGGGCGATAAATATTTAGTTGCATTGTTGTCTCGAATGACCTGTAATCGCTTTTGAATCGATTTTACCAAGTTTTGTCATTTTAGGCTGCATATTGAGTGCCGGAGTATGCAATTTGCATTTTATCGATGGCAAAATAGACAAATTTGTCTATCTCAACATTTTGAAGCAAAATTTACAGCAAAGTGCGGAAAAGTGGGTACAGAAAACATTTTTTCCTTTTATGAAGACTACGATCCCAAGCTGACATCAGGTGTTGCAAATCTTTGGTTGATCCATAACTGTCTCAAACTTATAGAAACTCCTGCACAGAGCCCAGAATTTAATGCAATTGAGCATCTTTGGGAGGAATTTGTTAGGAGAGTGCATCAACTAAAGTTTAACAAGTTAGTTCAGATAAAAGAGTCCTTACTGGAAGCATGAACCTCAAAAGAGCCAAAAGTATGCCAAAACTTGGTAAAATCGATTCAAAAGCGATTACAGGTCATTCGAGACAACAAATTATATGCAACTAAATATTTATCGCCCACTTTTGAATACCTCTTTTACTCTGTCCGATTTTGTGTTTGACGCAAAAAATTTAGTTATTTTGGTTTTTATGCAAAAGTTTACAGTTTAAATTATGCAAATTTTAGTTTTTGTTATTTTTTAGAGATATAGGTATGTGGAGTGTAAATAGAAGCGAAAAAACATTTTTTTTGGTACATACATTTATGTTTAGAGCACATTTATATCAGACAAACTCTTCTTTGATTTTGCGTTTGAGTCACTGTAGATAGAAGATAATTGTTTTTTTCATATTTGAAAATCATATCAAATTTCATTGTATCTACAAAATTTATGAAAATAAATTTTGTTTAAAGAAAATTATTATTCAACAAAAAAATATAAATACAAATTTTAATAATTTTGGAATAAATTTACGGCTATATGCATAAAAAAACCTTATTGTAGATTTAAAACACAATTTTGTTAACGAACACTTTAGCTTTAAAAACCATTTATAAAAGTATTGTATTCATAAAAGTTTGATAAAGGTACAATAACTAATGTACTGATTTTTGTCTAAGCTGGCAATGCTTCTCATTTATTTCCCCTTTTTTGTTGTTAGTGTTGCTTTCAATTAGGATAAAATATTCGTTAATTTAATTTTTTTCATTAATTGTTTTTAGTAATAATACATTTTTGAAGATAACAACTAATTTTTAGATAAAAAATGTATATCTGATTCTAGTAAATTTATATTAAGCTAAAATGTATTAATGTACAAACTTTTTTATATAGTTTATTTCAATTATTATTTAAGTATTCGAATGACGAATATTCTGTGATAAAATAAACATCACTGTTTTATAATTTGTTTTATTAATTTATTTTTATTGACATTTTGTTAAATTTTAACAAAATTTAATGAATTTCTATGTGGAAACACATAGTTTTAATTCCGGAGTGGGTATATTAGATTCTGTGCACCTTCTTCCACAATGTTTACACATTTTATGACTATATGGCGTTGCAGGTTAAAAATAAATGACAAAAATGCCAATCAAACTCACTTGTTAACCTCATATAGTTCACTGCCGGAGGAATATCAAACAAAATCATATACTATTAAAATGGAACTTAATCGCCAGCGGAGTGGAAATTGTGTTTAGCAATTGCAATAGTATCATCTATTATTCCAAATTTATCTTTAAAATCCTCTTTTTTAAGATAAAAAGCAAAAAGAATTCCTTAAAGTAGGTTTAAAGTATGGTCGAACCTACTATACAATTTTTACATTTAACAATTGTTTATCAAAGGTATTTTAAGCTATTAATCGTTTATGAATACAACTTTATGAAAATTTTCCTATAATTGGTTTATAAACCTTTTGTAAATGTTTATGCATATGGCTGTTAGTTTTTAGTTTCTCCAAAGTTTAGTTTTCAAATGAATTAATATAAAAATGAAATGTAATGTATGTGTAATTTCAGTGGCTGCTTAGGCCAGCTCATCAGGAAACCTTTCTCATTTTTTTAGTAAAACTAGAAATATCTTATACAGGACTTACGATAAGTTTTATGAGATTATAAAGCCGGGATTAGTTTTGACAAAACACCAACAATACACAATGATCTTTACATTCCATTCTACACTAGGTCAGCATTTTCCCAATTCTAAAGGTAGTTGTAAGAGATGGACAAAAAACAATAAAAATAAAAAAATTTTCTTCACGCCTTCTAGATTTGTTTAAAATAATTGTGTACTATTGAATATAAGCTTTATTTTCATTAGATTTTACCAACCGATGGCTTGCCAGCTTTAGTCTGTTGCAACTGTAAGTTATTCTTACAAACATTCTGGAACTTTAGGAAGATGGCTCACAAAACAAACGCAGCGCTTAATGATTTTTTAAAACTCTGCAACTCTACAGATAAGGTATGTATTATGTTTTAATTTTAAAGAATAAAATTATATTTTTACATAATTAAAAAGATTGTATTTGCAACAGTTTAATGTATTTTTTTCGAGTGCCATTCAGTGACATTTTTGAATTTAGCTATCATATCGCGTAAACATAATTTCAATTTGATATATCCTACACCACACAGAGGGATTTTGGTGTCAAAAAGTAAATTTTTCAAACACTCAATTTCAAAATGATGCAGTTTTGTATAGAAATGTTTAAAGATGAAATGTACACTTATAGTTTTAAGACTTATAGTTTAAGGGTGTTAAGCAAAAATTTACTTATATTTTCACGCAATTCAGTGGTTTATATATGAATAATTTTCCTAATAATACCATTTACCTTTAACATATTTGAAAAATATAACATATCTCCATAAATAAAAAAAAAATTATGGGGATATCATAAACCGTTAAGAAGATATTCCCAAATCTATGTCTCTAAAAATTTTCCATGGAAATAAAAAAATGTCCCCCAAGCTGTTTTTTTAATAAAATGAAAGTTGGGAGTGCCTTGTTTCGATTAAAAAAATAGTTTTCGGAACAGGATGAAAACTTAAAACTTTTTGTCGAATAATGAACGAAATATAAAATGTATGGGTTTCGTGGGCGGTGGGCGTGACCGATTTTATTGAAACTAAGCATGCGTTCTTCTTTTGTTTCAAAAAATATATATACCAAATTTCTAGACTTTTACAAGGGTGTGAAGTTAAATTCGTAAGTTAAATACGTCCCACATATATGTTAACTACTTAACATTTTGAAAAACATAGTTTTTTTTGGCAAAAACATAATAAAATTAATTATTTTTATTCACCAATTAAAGAAAATACCTTAAATTTAAACTTTTAGTTAAAAAATAAAAAAAACGTCTTCATATTAAGATTAAAACTACAGTTTGAATATGTAGTATTCAAGTTCATTGGCGGGCCACTTAGGACAGACCTGAATGGGGTTTGGATATGGTAGGTGAAAGCTGGGAGGGAGTAGATATCAAAACTATATAGGGTATACCCAGTTGTTTCTCAGGGAAGGCGCTACTAGGGGCGGAATTTGTTCGATTACTTTGCTTACATTAAGGTTCAAAGCGTTATAGGGGCCATTTAGGACAGACCAGAATGGGGTTTTGAGATACCGGGTGAAAGCTGGGAGAGAGTAGATGTCAAAATTATATAGGGCATATCCACTTCTTTCTCAGGAAGGGCGCTACAAGGGGTGCAATTTGTTCCAAAATTGTTGTAATGTTAAAAGTGTTATAGTGGCCATTTAGGACAGACCTGAATGGGGGTTGGATATGGTGGGTGAAAGCTGGGAGGGAGTAGATATCAAAACTATATAGGGTATAACCAGTTGTTTCTCAGGGAGGGCGCTACGGGGGGCGGATTTTGTTCCAAAATTGTTGTAATGTTAAAAGTGTTATAGGGGCCATTTAGGACAGACCTAAATGGGGTTTGGACATGGTGAGTGAAAACTGGAAGGGAGTAGATATCAAAACTATATAGGGTATAATCAGTTGTTTCTCAGGGAGGGCGCTACGGGGGGTGGATTTTGTTCCAATATTGTTGTAATGTTAAAAGTGTTATAGGGGCCATTTAGGACAGACCTGAATGGGGTTTGGACATGGTGGGTGAAAGCTGGGAGGGAGTAGATGTCAAAACAATATAGGGTATACCCAGTTGTTTCTCAGGGAGGGCGCTACGATGGGTGGACTTTGTTCAATTACTTTTTTAACATTTATGTTCAAAGTGGGATAGGGGCCATTTAGGACAGACCTGAATAAGGTTTGGACATGGTGGGTGAAAGCTGGGAGGGAGTAGATACCAAAACTATATAGGGTATACCCAGTTGTTTCTCAGGGAGGGCGCTACGAGGGGTGGACTTTGTTCAATGACCTTTTTAACATTTATGTTCAAAGTGTTATAGGGGCCATTTAGGACAGACCTGAATGGGGTTTGGACATGGTGGGTGAAAGCTGGGAGGGAGTAGATGTCAAAACTATATAGGGTATACCCAGTTGTTTCTCAGGGAGGGCGCTATGGAAGGTGTATTTTGTTGAATTACTTTTTTAACATTAATGTTCAAAGTGTTATAGGGGCCATTTCGGACAGACCTGAATGAGGTTTGGATATGGTGGGTGAAGGCTGGGAGGGAGCAGATGTCAAAACTATATAGGGTATACCCAGTTGTTTCTCAGGGAGGGCGCTACGATGGGTGGACTTTGTTCAATTACTTTTTTAACATTTATGTTCAAAGTGTGATAGGGGCCATTTAGGACAGACCTGAATGGGGTTTGGACATGGTGGGTGAAAGCTGGGAGGGAGTAGATACCAAAACTATATAGGGTATACCCAGTTGTTTCTCAGGGAGGGCGCTACGAGGTGTGAAATTTGTTCCAAAATGGTAACTGATTATTTGTTTTGTTTGTTTATTTTGTTTTTTTAGACTTTACTACTTAAAATGTAAGTTATTGAAAAAGACATTATTTTTAGCTTTGTAAGCGAAGTTTTATCTGAATTTCTCAAACTACCCAGCAAAAACTTCGCTTACAAAGCTACAACTAATGTCTTTTTTAATAACTTACATTTTAAGTATACTGTTTTTGTTTTTTAGACTTTACTATAAAATAAACAAACAAAACAAAAAAACTGTTACTTTTTTCAATTTGCCATTTTTTTTATTGCATGTTTATTTTTAGAAAAACAGAAACGAAAATTGCATTACTGTGTGAAAACCATTATTTGACGCACAATAAAGTAACTAAGCAGTGGTGTAGTGAGTACAACAACAGACTAGCAAACGGATGGTTAATGGTTCGACTCTTGGCTGCGACTTATTTTTTTTTATTTTTTGTTTGCAAATACAAAATTCTATATAACTCTACTAACAAAACAACTTATTTCCGTCCAAAATATCCCAGCAAAAACTTTTCTTACAAATAAGCCGAAAAATAAGGGGAATTCAACTACTTATTTTTCTACTGTAAGACGTCATTATTTTTGTTCGCGATGTCCCAAAAGTAATCCTTTATATTTTGGCCAGAAATAAGTTGTTTTGTTAAAGTTATTTATAGAATTTTTATTTACACAAAAAAATAAATATAAAAAAAATAAGTCGCAGACCCGATTCGAACCTGCAACCTTCTGTTTGGTAGTCTGCCGTTGTGCTCACTACACCACTGCTTAGTTATCTCATTGTGCATCAAATAATGGTTTTCACACAGTAATGCAATATTCTTTTCTGTTTTTCTAAAAATAAACGTGCAATAAAAAAATGGGCAAATTGAAAAAAAGTAACAGTAACAGACTTTACTACTTAAAAAGTAAGTTATTAAAAAGTCATTGTAGCCTTTGTAAGCGAAGTTTTTGCTGGGACGTAAATGTTTACGTATTTCTACACAAAAATTGTTCATAAATTCTTCAAAAAAGTATTTGAACAAAATCCACCCCTCTTATCGCCCTCCCTGAGAAATGTCCCCTATAACACTTTGAACATAAATGTTAAAAAAGTAATTGAACAAAGTTCACTCATCGTAGCGCCCTCCCTGAGAAACAACTGGGTATACCCTATATAGTTTTGATATCTGCTCCCTCCCAGCTTTCACCCACCATGTCCAAACCCCATTCAGGTCTGTCCTAAATGGCCCCTATAACACTTTTAACATTACAACAATTTTGGAACAAATTCCACCCCTCGTAGCGCCCTCCCTGAGAAACAACTGGGTATACCCTATATAGTTTTGATATCTACTCCCTCCCAGCTTTCACCCACCATATCCAAACCCCATTCAGGTCTGTCCTGAATGGCCCCTATAACACTTTAAACATTACAATTTTGGAACAAAATCCACCCCCCGTAGCGCCCTCCCTGAGAAGCAACTGTGTATACCCTATATAGTTTTGGTATCTACTCCCTCCCAGCTTTCACCCACCATGTCCAAACCCCATTCAGGTCTGTCCTAAATGGCCCCTATCACACTTTGAACATAAATGTTAAAAAAGTAATTGAACAAAGTCCACCCATCGTAGCGCCCTCCCTGAGAAACAACTGGGTATACCCTATATAGTTTTGATATCTACTCCCTCCCAGCTTTCACCCACCATGTCCAAACCCCATTCAGGTCTGTCCTAAATGGCCCCTACAACACTTTGAACATAAATGTTAAAAAAGTAATTGAACAAAGTCCACCCATCGTAGCGCCCTCCCTGAGAAACAACTGGGTATACCCTATATAGTTTTGATATCTACTCCCTCCCAGCTTTCACCCACCATATCCAAACCCCATTCAGGTCTGTCCTGAATGGCCCCTATAACACTTTAAACATTACAATTTTGGAACAAAATCCACCCCTCGTAGCACCCTCCCTGAGAAACAACTGGGTATACCCTATATAGTTTTAATATCTACTCCCTCCCAGCTTTCACCCACCATATCCAAACCCCATTCAGGTCTGTCCTAAATGGCCCCTATAACACTTTGAACATAAATGTTAAAAAAGTAATTCAACAAAATCCACCCCTCGTAGCGCCCTCCTTGAGAAATAACTGGGTATACCCTATATAGTTTTAATATCTACTCCCTCCCAGCTTTCACCCACCATATGCAAACCCCATTCAGGTCTGTCCTAAATGGCCCCTATAACACTTTGAACATAAATGTTAAAAAAGTAATTGAACAAAGTCCACCCATCGTAGCGCCCTCCCTGAGAAACAACTGGGTATACCCTATATAGTTTTGACATCTACTCCCTCCCAGCTTTCACCCACCATATCCAAACCCCATTCAGGTCTGTCGTAAGTGGCCCGCCAATGAACTTGAATACTACATATTCAAACTGTAATTTTAATCTTAATATGAAGACGTTTTTTTATTTTTTAACTAAAAGTTTAAATTTAAGGTATTTTCTTTAATTGGTGAATAAAAATAATTAATTTTATTATGTTTTTGCCAAAAAAAACTATGTTTTTCAAATTTACTTTATTTAACAGTGCTATGTTAAGTAGTTAACATATATGTGGGACGTATTTAACTTACGAATTTAACTTCACACCCTTGACTTTTACTTGGATAGGAAAAATTTTATGCGAAAAAATCTATTTGGATTGTATGGGCGGTGGGCGTTGGGCGTGCTCGATTTTGATAAAATTTTATTTTTAATTTAGTCCATATAATTCTCGGTGCCAAATTTCAATGCTCTACGACCATTCCTTATAATTTTTACACAAAAATGTATTGCATTTGGATTGCATGAGCGGTATGCGGTGCGTGGCCGATTTTATTGAAACTCGGCATACGTTCTTCTTTTGTTTCGGAAAATATATGTACCAAATTTCTAGACTTTTACTTGAATAGGCAACATTTTATACAAAAAAATCGATTTGGACTGTATGGGAAGTGGGCGTTGGGCATGGTCGATTTTGATACAATTTTATTTTTTTCTTAGTTTGGTCCATATAGTTCTCGGTGCCAAATTTCAGCGCATTTTTGGCAAAAAATGTATGAATCCATCCCTCTGTGCACCATAGCACAGAGGTTTAGAAACTTTTTTTTTGGAAATAATTCGGTATCTTGTGAATTATTGGATACTAGCTGACCCGACAGACGTTGTCCTGTCCTGTCCAAGCAACAACAGCATACATGTAAATCAATGAACATATTTAGAGTTTTTATATAAGTAATAGAATTATGGTCTGAAATATGAGTGATCACAGATCTAGCACTTTTTCTTGATTAAACGCTTATTGGCCAAGTTATTAGTGAATTTAGATATTGTGAGTTTTTATATAAAAATCGATTTTTGTTCAGAAATATGAGTTACTAACGACTTTAGATATTGTGAGTTTTTATATAAAAAATCGATTTTTGGCCAGAAATATGAGTGATCACAGTACCAGAAATATGAGTGATCACAGATCGAGCTGCTTTTCTTGATTAAACGCTTATTGGCCAAGTTATTAGCGATTTTAGATATTGTGAGTTTTTATATAAAAACTCGATTTTTGTTCAGAAATATGAGTGATCACAGATCGAGCTCCTTTTCTTTATTAAACGCTTATTGGCCAAGTTATTAGCGAAATTAGATATTTTGAGTTTTTATATAATCGATTTTTGTTCAGAAATATGAGTGATCACAGATCGAGCTCCTTTTCTTGATTAAACACTTATTGGCCAAGTTATTAGCGAAATTAGATAATTTGAGTTTTTATATAATCGATTTTTGTTCAGAAATATGAGTGATCACAGATCGAGTTTCATTTCTTGATTTTTTTGAGTTTTTATATAAAAAATCTATTTTTGTTCTGAAATATGAGTGATCACAGATCGAGCTCCTTTTCTTGATTAAACTTTTATTGGCCAAGTTAATAGCGAATTTAGATATTTTGAGTTTTTATATAAAAAAATCCATTTTTGTTATTAATGGATAGCGAAATTAGATATTTTGAGTTTTTATATAAAAAAAATCCATTTTTGTTCTGAAATATGAGTGATCACAGATCGACCTCCATTTCTGGATTAAACGCTTATTGGCCAAGTTATTAACGAATTTAGATATTTTAAGTTTTTATATAATCTATTTTTGTTCTGAAATATGAGTGATCACAGATCGACCTCCATTTCTTGATTAAACGCTTATTGGCCAAGTTTTTAACGAATTTGGATATTTTGGGTTTTTATATAAAAAATCTATTTTTGTTCAGAAATATGAGTGATCACAGATCAAGCTCCTTTTCTTGATTAAAAGCTTATTGGCCAAGTTATTAGCAAATTTAGATATTTTTTTAGTTTTTATATAAAAAATCTATTTTTGTTCAGAAACGTGAGTGATCACAGATCGAACAGCTTTTCTTGATTAAACGCTTATTGGCCAAGTTATTAGCGATTTTAGATATTGTGAGTAGTTATATAAAAAATTGATTTATGGCCAACGCAATTACTTAGAAGCACTCATCGTTTCTCGAATGGACCTAATGCGTCGTTGGAAAATAAATGGGGGAAACCTGGAATTCCTTGTTTCCGCCGTTGAAATTTCTTTGACGATTGATTCCAAGTATATGCCAAGATATTAGCATTTCGGAGTATAGCAGGTTCGGGCAAATTTATCATTCCGGCACATATCAAAAATCTGGTCAATGTTGTAGATGGCGGTCGATCAACCATTTTTCAGATGCCATGTCACTACCTTTGGTCACATATTTAAAACATTTGGTAAGTGGTCGTATTATTGGGCGTAAAAACATTTGGTAAGTGGTCGTATTAGTGAGCGTATTATTGGGCAATTTTAGATATATCGTGGTAAATTTTTCTTACGAATTTTACTACGAATATTTAAAAAAAAATTAGCCGATTTTAGATGAATGGAAAACAGTGGGCATAAAGTGGCAGTGGTCAATTTTTCCTTCAGTAAAAACATAAATTGGATAACTACGAACATTTAAGCAAAAAATTAGACAAATCGGTGTAGCCGTTTTCAGATTTTAGATAAATCGAAAAAAAGTGAGCGTGGTAAATTTTTCGTTCCGTCAAAAACTAAGCTGGACTATGACCAACATTTAAAAAAAAAATTGTGTAAATCGGTCCAGATGTTCTCAACTGATGCAATTACCAACGAACGACAATTGATTTTTATTTATATAGATTTCAGCTCATGGAGATCAAAATGGATTTTTGGCTTTTTTTTTAAATTGTGACCCGAGGTGACCAACTTTGGGGGACTACGCACTGGCCCCCATTATCGCTAGGAAACTGAACAAACGTAAATTAACTCGAAAACACCTCAGCTCAATTTCGTAACAATATATCCAATAATTCACAAGATACCGAATTATTTCCAAAAAAAAGTTTCTAAACCACTGTGCATAGTGGGGAGGGTATTATGTGTTTGTGTTGATGTTTGTAACGCCAAAAAATGATAGTCTAACACCCACCTTAATGTATACCGATCAACTCAGAATTACTTTCTCGATTAAACGATGTCTGTCCGTCCGTCTGGCTGTGTGGATGGTCATTATAGTGGTTTCAAGATATATGAGATATTATCCGGTTTTTTCGAAGTCGGTTATCCTAAAAACCGGTTTTCTAAAAAAGGCTAATTTTCGGTTAACCGACAAACTGGTTTTTTCAAACGTCGGTTTTTTATAAACATTAGTCGCAACCATAGCTGTAAATTGTGAATATTTTTATTCAAAATATTTCCAAAAACTTAATTATTTTTGAATTTTAGTTATATTTAAAAAAATAAATTTATATTGAAATCATTCTATATTATTGAAAATAGGATACTAATTAATATATATCTATTTAGAATATAAAGCATTAAATATTATTTGATTTCAATAGAATACGATATTAAATAAATTATACTTAAAAGTTTTTAATAAACTTTTATAAAATTATACTAATAGTATTTGTATTTTAGTAACAATAAGTTGTATTTTATTTATTATATAATGAATAGATTTTAAAATATTCTAATCAATATGAAAACATGTAATTATTTTCAAATTATATTTTTATAGTAAAAATTAAATATTAAATTAGTTTATTCAACTAGTTATGAATAAAATATTATTTTACTTATTCCAAAATTTGTTGATAGATTTTATTCAAAGCAATTTTCTTTGAATAATTTTATTTCTCCAAAAAAAAGAAAAATATTTAAATATTCAACTAAAAAATTTAGAATACTCTTTTATTCATAGAAATTTTCTTTGAATAATTTTATTTGTGAAAATAAAGTCAAATATTTTAACAACAAATTTTTCAAAAATTTTATAAAAAAATATTTTTGTTTGTGAAAATGAGCTCGGACGATAAAGATTTTTCTTCCGAGGATTATGAAAAAGATCCTTCGGTCCTTCAAACAAAAACAATGCTCAAAAATAATTCAACGATATTTTGAACGTCTAATTTCACTTAGACCTAGGAGGAATGCCATGTAAGACGATCATTTTGAACAACTAGTTACAGTTAAAAACAGTTTTTAAAAATAATTCATGAATTTTGTTCTTCACAATTTAAATTTTATTATTAAACCTCCAATTGAAACCATTAATCTGTGTCCATATTCTAGTGATAATCAATGATTAAGTAGTAGTTTTTAAAAATAGAATATTAGATATCAGAGAACTAACTTTTTCAACTCAGAATGCAATCAGAAGATATTTTACATCAGTATTATTGTGAAATAAAAATATTCTTTAACATTTATTAGAATTATTTCTATTCAGTAATTTTTGGAAAAATAAATTTATTTGTTTCAAATTTGTGATAAATAAAAATATTTCTAAAGTTTTATTAGAATTATTTCTATTCAATAATTTTTTGTTTGAATAATTTTAGTTTTTTGTGTTTTGTTTGAATAAATATTCCAAAGAAATTAGTTGATTTTATTTGTATATAAATGAAATAAATTTAAATTTTATTCAACTTTGTTTTATTTGAATATACAAAATTTTACTATTTTCTAAAAAATATCAATATAATTTAGTTAAACTAATATAAAATGATTTTATTTATAATTTATTTGGTTTTAAAAGATATAAATATGCATAAATTTAACTGTAAATATTATTAATAAATTAGACAAATACTTTATTTAACTAATAAATAATTTGGAAAATAAATATTTATAATTGGAAACAAAAACTATAATAATATAAAAAATATTTATATTTTGTATTTTATTCACAAGTTACAGCTATGGTCGCAACTCTGGAAAAATCTATGATGAATGGAGAAAACTGCAAAAAGGCAAAATCTGCATTATTAGCAATTGAGCAGTGGAGATAAATCTTCTTTGTTTTGCATATCGCCACCATACTTTAGAAGTTTGGCTCCAAGAAATTTAGCAGTTGCAGTTTTCATTAGAAAAAAAATAAGTCAGCTCGGTCTACCTCCATGTTAGTACTACTTAGGGTATTCAATCGATTAACCGTTAATCGGTTAACCGATTAATTTTGGACGGTTAACTGTTCGAATAATTTGAAATTGCCTATTTTCAAATAACAAATAAACCGATTAATTTGTGTCGATTAACCGATTAACCGAAATTCCTTTTTTTTTGCACTTTAAACAATTTTTTTGTATTTATTTTTTAAATTAATCAAAATCTAAAACAATCCAAAACGGAATATTCTTTATCGTGCTCTTGATTTCTCCAACATATACAATCAGCGAGAGAGTTTTATTCCAAGAAAAGTTTTATTAAATCTAAAGAAAAAAATCTTTTAAATTATATTATTTTTATAAAAGATTATTTCAGAAGATCTCACTAAAACCCTAAAAAACTCACACATCGCTCATTTGCTGCAACAACGTCATAATTAAAAAAAGTCGTTTCGAGAAAAACGTCTTTGAATGTTTTATGACATATTACTATTTCTTAAATAAATTTTCAACAAATCATGCGATTTCAGAAATATAAATAGTAGATGTTAATATCTTTCTAATCCGTATTTTTACTTATGAAATATACGAGAAAACATGAATTTTAATTTTGATGTTTACAACAACAACAAAAAAACACTCACACAAAAAATAATTGACTTTTTTGAAAACTATTTGAAAGATTATAGAACAGCGCATATTTTGTATTACTCAGTTCATAAAACACGGATTTTGAGTTATGACGTTGTTGCAGCAAATGGGCGATATGTTTACAAAAATGATCTCAAATACCTTATTTGCTGTTTTTTATGTTTTTGTAACCAAAATTCGTTGTTGTATTTTCAATTAAAAATGAAAATAGAAATTATTCGGTTAATCGGATAATTTTAAATTAACCGATTATTAACCGAATAAATCTAAACCTCGATTAATTATTTAGGTTAGGTTCTTACGGAACGAAAAACTGTCCACGAGTCAATTTTTAGCCAAGCATCATTTTTCTTAAAGAAATATTATTTGTTTCTGTGAGATTCGGCCCAACGCACAGTGGTCGGTGCTGTATGGAGTCGGCGGCCAAAAATACTTCCAGTGTAGGTATCAACTTGTAATTTCGGTCACGGCTTTATAAATATGTCAGAACTATTTAGTGATAAAATGGGAGTGGTTGATGACTCATACCCTTCCCCTATCATCCAAATTCACCCCAACGAGCAGTGCGAGGTTATGAAATTCTAGTTAATCAAAATTCCATATCTCGGTAATAAATAATAGTACATTTATAATTTTTGGTACAATATATAATAAGGATATTACACACATTTTTTTTCAAAAATGGGCGTAATTGGACAACTGCCACACCCACTCCCCATATCAGTAAAACTATAAACTTTATAAAATTGATAAAAAATTAAAGATCAATAAGAAATCTTACTAAAAACATTGCAAACTAAATCTGGGCGTGGTCCGCTCGCTATGTGAGTTTAATAAAATCGACTCCTTTTAGGCAAGCCAATCAGAATATGTATTTTGAACTTTTGTTTTTATACGATTGAATTTTTGACAAAATTTTGAAATTTTTTTGCAATTATAATTTAAGCGTGTTTCTAAATGACTTTCTTTAAATGTGTAGTCCTCATTTTTAATATAGTTTTTCACGACATCCTTCACTTTTCGAGCTTTTTCAGCATTCTAAGCACCAAATATCAAAAATATGTGAGCGCAAAAGTTTGCAATTATAAGATTGCAAATACAACTTATAATAAGGACCAAATTCATAAAGTAAAAATATTAAAAGTCCGTGGACAAGAAAAAAAACAAACACAATTCTTTACATGCATAACAATAACAAAGCAACGCGAACATAAACTAACAAAACACCTCACAAAAATTCAAAGTTGGACATCATAAACAACGAGGCCGCTTTGGTGTATGGGAGATAAATCAAAGAGATGCAAAAGGATGCAGCTGAAATTTGCAATTTTAGAATCTTGGAATATTAACTAACAAACCAGAAATAATACCATTGGAGACATCAGGGGGAAACACAACTAAAACTCTAGTTGAAATTGAAATATATGGACGAACGAACACTAAAAATGACACTGGGCAAATATTAATTTTATAAAAAATACACAAGAAGCTAAACACATTGTAATTATATTAAAATTAAGTTAATACCTTCCAATTCAATATTCATTTTGATTTTTTTCAAAAAAACATTTTTTTATATGGTTTTAATTAATTTAAAGTTGCGCTTAATTTTCCACTTTTTCACTCTGCAAAAACCAACTGTCAAAATGCTCTCACTTTTGAAGCTATTCTTGAAGAGTATAGTTGGAATAAAACAAAAACAACTATAAATATTAAAACCTTGTTTTTATAAGAAATAGTGATGACACATTTGGTGACAAACTTTTCACTTTGTTTTTTTATTTTTGGCCTATGGGATCGACCAGTGTGCAACGTTTAAAAAAGCGGCTAAGAAATCGCTTCTGAACTGATTTTTTCACAATCTCAATTTCATTAATAGTAAGCCCCATGTTTTTTGTTTTTATGAAATCAGTTAATAAATCCACATTATTATCGCAATTTATAAGTTCCTTGCACAATTCACTATATGAAACACAAAATGAATTCATTTTAAAAATTAGTTAAGTTTAATAAATTTCTTTTTTTTGGCTAATATTATTATTTCAAATAACGGTTCAATTAATCATATGGTTTTCTTTTTTTGTTATGAACTTTTTCCATATTGCTGTCAATCAACTATTAAAAAGTAAAAGTAAAAGCCTGAAAGTATGCAAACCCTTTTATTGTAAATTGCATTGAAATTTATTGTAAACTAGCTGACCCGACAGACGTTGTTCTGTCCAAGCAACAACAGCATACATGTATGCTCACATCTAGCACTTTTTCTTGATTAAACACTTATTGGCCAAGTTATTAGCGAATTTAGATATTTTGAGTTTTTATATAAAAATTTGAGTTTTGTTCGGAAATATGAGTGATCACAGATTGAGCTGCTTTTCATCATTAAACGCTTATTGGCCAAGTTATTAGCGATTAGAAATATTGTGAGTTTTTATATAAAAAATCTATTTTTGTTTTGAAATATGAGTGATCACAGATCGAGCTCTTTTTCTTGATTAAACTTTTATTGGCCAAGTTAATAGCGACTTTAGATATTTTGAGTTTTTATATAAAAAATCCATTTTTGTTCTGATCGAGCTCCTTTTCTTGATTAAACGCTTACGCAAGTTAATAGCGAATTTAGATATTTTGAGTTTTTATATAAAAGATACATTTTTGTTCTGAAATGTGAGTGATACAGATCGAGCTCCATTTCTTGATTAAACGCTTATTGGCCAAGTTATTAACGAATTTAGATATTTTGGGTTTTTATATAAAAAATAAATTTTTGTTCTGAAATATAAGAGATCACAGATCGAGCAGCTTTTCTTGATTAAACGCTTATTGGCCATGTCACTAACGATTTTAGATATTGTGAGTTTTTATATAAAAAATCGATTTTTGTTCAGAAATATGAGTTACTAACGACTTTAGATATTGTGAGTTTTTATATAAAAAAAATCGATTTTTGGCCAGAAATATGAGTCATTACAGATCGAGCTACTTTTCTTGATTAAAAGCTTATTGGCCAAGTTACTAACGGTTTTAGATATATTGAGTTTTTATATAAACGATTTTTGTTCAGAAATAGAGTGATCACTAGAGTGCGCCTTATATGTATGGGGCAATTTTTTTTGTAAAATTTGGATCGTAACTCCCCCCAGAAATGTTCTCCGTAGCCAAAAAATACTTTGTGTAAAATATTAGGATGATAGGATAAAGTTAACTGGTGCCGCATCGGCTCTGAAGTTTTGAGGTGCATTTACAAGGGGAAAAAATGCAATTTTTTCAGTTTTTGTAAAAATTTTGCCATTAAATAATTACTTTAGCAACTTAATTTAAAAGAATCGAAATGTAAACGTAATTGTCGTTCTAATAAGATTTTAAAGAAAAAAATTGGTTAAAAAATGTTAATGTTAATAAAAAATCGCCAGGCCATTAACCCATTTGGCGCCGCTGTACTCAATTGAGTACAGCTAAATATTAGGCGATATTTTTGAAATTTTAAAAGTTTTTGTGATTTTTTCGCGTTTTTAGCTTAAAAGCGACCTGCTTCCGCTAAAATAATACAAAAAATCTGACTTTATACGTATCAGCTGTCAAAAAATAGACTCTTAAACTTATAGAAAATTGGTGTGGCGAGATAAGCACAGATTTTCCGTTTTTTTTTAGCTTTTACTGTGTTGCTAATTTTTATTTTATTTTCTAAAAGAAAGCATTTCTATTTATAAAATATGTTAAAATAAATTGTCTGCCATTTACTTTTACAAAGTTATCGTATTTTAAATATAACTGTACTCAATTGAGTACATTGGCAGAATCCATATACAAATTTTGCCAACACTGTTATGTTTACAGAAATATAAAAGCAATATTGGAAGATAGTGACAGTGATTCTTTTTATGATTTCGCAATCAATTAACAGATGGTGGTGATAAGAACATGACAGCTGACAACTTACCGAGAGATGTGACAGACAACATTTAGGTGTTTAGACTAGACTTAAAAAAATATATGTTTGCACTGATATTGATTTGATATAACAAATAACCCAGAGAGGATTTATAGTGGTCTTATGATAAAGATATTGGCATGGAAATTGCGTTAAAGTCAATGTCAAAAAACGGATATTGCTACACTTACGATTTATATTGTAGAAAATCGGAGGCAAATTTTATTGATCCCTTAGGGTCAAAAGCAAATGGTTAAAAATGAACAAATTGAAGCTCAATGAAAATAAAACAAAGATAATAGAAATAAATATGAACAGTAGTGCAATATTTCAAATAAATGGAGAAAAAATAGAAAAAGTAAGACAAATAAAATACCTTGGTTTCATAATAGACAAAGAAATGAAATTCAAAGAGCATATAGACTATATATGTAAAAAAATTACCAAGAAAATTGGTTTTTTCAAACGAATTAGAAACAAAATATCAACAATAACAGCAATAAATATTTACAATACCATAATAAAACCACATTTTGAATTTGGTTCCACAATTTTATATACGTGCTTTAAAACCACACAAATAGAAAGACTACAAAAATTACAAAATAAGGCAATGAGAACCATCTTAAAATGCAATAGATATACATCAATAAATCATATGTTAAACGCACTAAATTGGCTAAATATAAAAAACAGATTAGAGTTAAACACATTGCTATTTATACGCAAAATGAAAAGAGGGAAAGCACCAGCATATCTATGCGAGCAAATAAATTATGTGGGAGAGTTACAACCATATAGTCTGAGAAATGCCGATGATTTCAGACTACAGAGAGCCATGAGAACAAATATGCAGTTATCATTATTCTACAAAGGACTTAGACTTTATAACTCATTACCGAATAACGTAAAATCTGAAACAAATGAATATATATTTAGAAAAGAGTGTGTTAAATTTGTTAAAAATAATGTAATTGGATTTTTATAGAGTAAAGAGAAATACAATTTTGTAATAATTTATGTCAATGTGTAA
Organism: Calliphora vicina; assembly: GCF_958450345.1. NCBI lineage: Eukaryota > Metazoa > Arthropoda > Insecta > Diptera > Calliphoridae > Calliphora > Calliphora vicina. The sequence goes on along the minus strand of NC_088781.1, from coordinate 81,169,876 downwards.
TTTTCAAAGTATTAATAATACTAATAAACATAATAATAATAATAAAAAAAAAAAAAGTAGTAAAAAAAATTACTTGAGAAAAAGGAGAGGTATTTTTTGATAACGTTTTTACTAGTTGTATTATCTTGGTCGATCTCAAGGAAAATAGAATTCGTGCTATTGGCACAATTTGAGAAAACGGAACAAAAAAGTTTCCAATAAGATTTGCGAATGAAATGAATAAAGAAGAGTTGGCTTCATATGACTATAGATTTGACAAACAAAATGAAATTCTTTTGGTAAAATGGAAAGACAATAGCGTCTAGTCTATAGTCTAGTCTATAGACTAGACTATAGACTAGACTATAGACTAGACTATAGACTAGACTATAGACTAGACTATAGACTAGACTATAGACTAGACTATAGACTAGACTATAGACTAGACTATAGACTAGACTATAGACTAGACTATAGACTAGACTATAGACTAGACTATAGACTAGACTATAGACTAGACTATAGACTAGACTATAGACTAGACTATAGACTAGACTATAGACTAGACTATAGACTAGACTATAGACTAGACTATAGACTAGACTATAGACTAGACTATAGACTAGACTATAGACTAGACTATAGACTAGACTATAGACTAGACTATAGACTAGACTATAGACTAGACTATAGACTAGACTATAGACTAGACTATAGACTAGACTATAGACTAGACTATAGACTAGACTATAGACTAGACTATAGACTAGACTATAGACTAGACTATAGACTAGACTATAGACTAGACTATAGACTAGACTATAGACTAGACTATAGACTAGACTATAGACTAGACTATAGACTAGACTATAGACTAGACTATAGACTAGACTATAGACTAGACTATAGACTAGACTATAGACTAGACTATAGACTAGACTATAGACTAGACTATAGACTAGACTATAGACTAGACTATAGACTAGACTATAGACTAGACTATAGACTAGACTATAGACTAGACTATAGACTAGACTATAGACTAGACTATAGACTAGACTATAGACTAGACTATAGACTAGACTATAGACTAGACTATAGACTAGACTATAGACTAGACTATAGACTAGACTATAGACTAGACTATAGACTAGACTATAGACTAGACTATAGACTAGACTATAGACTAGACTATAGACTAGACTATAGACTAGACTATAGACTAGACTATAGACTAGACTATAGACTAGACTATAGACTAGACTATAGACTAGACTATAGACTAGACTATAGACTAGACTAGACTATAGACTAGACTATAGACTAGACTATAGACTAGACTAGACTATAGACTAGACTATAGACTAGACTATAGACTAGACTATAGACTAGACTAGACTATAGACTAGACTAGACTATAGACTAGACTATAGACTAGACTATAGACTAGACTATAGACTAGACTATAGACTATTGACTAGACTAGACTATAGACTAGACTATAGACTAGACTATAGACTAGACTATAGACTAGACTATAGACTAGACTATAGACTAGACTATATACTAGACTATAGACTAGACTATAGACTAGAATATAGACTAGACTATAGACTAGACTATAGACTAGACTATAGACTAGACTATAGACTAGACTATAGACTAGACTATAGACTAGACTATAGACTAGACTATAGACTAGACTATAGACTAGACTATAGACTAGACTATAGACTAGACTATAGACTAGACTATAGACTAGACTATAGACTAGACTATAGACTAGACTATAGACTAGACTATAGACTAGACTATAGACTAGACTATAGACTAGACTATAGACTAGACTATAGACTAGACTATAGACTAGACTATAGACTAGACTATAGACTAGACTATAGACTAGACTATAGACTAGACTATAGACTAGACTATAGACTAGACTATAGACTAGACTATAGACTAGACTATAGACTAGACTATAGACTAGACTATAGACTAGACTATAGACTAGACTATAGACTAGACTATAGACTAGACTATAGACTAGACTATAGACTAGACTATAGACTAGACTATAGACTAGACTATAGACTAGACTATAGACTAGACTATAGACTAGACTATAGACTAGACTATAGACTAGACTATAGACTAGACTATAGACTAGACTATAGACTAGACTATAGACTAGACTATAGACTAGACTATAGACTAGACTATAGACTAGACTATAGACTAGACTATAGACTAGACTATAGACTAGACTATAGACTAGACTATAGACTAGACTATAGACTAGACTATAGACTAGACTATAGACTAGACTATAGACTAGACTATAGACTAGACTATAGACTAGACTATAGACTAGACTATAGACTAGACTATAGACTAGACTATAGACTAGACTATAGACTAGACTATAGACTAGACTATAGACTAGACTATAGACTAGACTATAGACTAGACTATAGACTAGACTATAGACTAGACTATAGACTAGACTATAGACTAGACTATAGACTAGACTATAGACTAGACTATAGACTAGACTATAGACTAGACTATAGACTAGACTATAGACTAGACTATAGACTAGACTAGACTATAGACTAGACTAGACTATAGACTAGACTATAGACTAGACTATAGACTAGACTATAGACTAGACTATAGACTATTGACTAGACTAGACTATAGACTAGACTATAGACTAGACTATAGACTAGACTATAGACTAGACTATAGACTAGACTATAGACTAGACTATATACTAGACTATAGACTAGACTATAGACTAGAATATAGACTAGACTATAGACTAGACTATAGACTAGACTATAGACTAGACTATAGACTAGACTATAGACTAGACTATAGACTAGACTATAGACTAGACTATAGACTAGACTATAGACTAGACTATAGACTAGACTATAGACTAGACTATAGACTAGACTATAGACTAGACTATAGACTAGACTATAGACTAGACTATAGACTAGACTATAGACTAGACTATAGACTAGACTATAGACTAGACTATAGACTAGACTATAGACTAGACTATAGACTAGACTATAGACTAGACTATAGACTAGACTATAGACTAGACTATAGACTAGACTATAGACTAGACTATAGACTAGACTATAGACTAGACTATAGACTAGACTATAGACTAGACTATAGACTAGACTATAGACTAGACTATAGACTAGACTATAGACTAGACTATAGACTAGACTATAGACTAGACTATAGACTAGACTATAGACTAGACTATAGACTAGACTAGACTATAGACTAGACTATAGACTAGACTAGACTATAGACTAGACTATAGACTAGACTATAGACTAGACTATAGACTAGACTATAGACTAGACTAGACTATAGACTAGACTAGACTATAGACTAGACTATAGACTAGACTATAGACTAGACTAGACTATAGACTAGACTATAGACTAGACTATAGACTAGACTAGACTATAGACTAGACTAGACTATAGACTAGACTATAGACTAGACTAGACTATAGACTAGACTATAGACTAGACTAGACTATAGACAAGACTATAGACTAGACTATAGACTAGACTATAGACTAGACTATAGACTAGACTATAGACTAGACTATAGACTAGACTATAGACTAGACTATAGACTAGACTATAGACTAGACTATAGACTAGACTATAGACTAGACTATAGACTAGACTATAGACTAGACTATAGACTAGACTATAGACTAGACTATAGACTAGACTATAGACTAGACTATAGACTAGACTATAGACTATAGACTAGACTATAGACTAGACTATAGACTAGACTATAGACTAGACTATAGACTAGACTATAGACTAGACTATAGACTAGACTATAGACTAGACTATAGACTAGACTATAGACTAGACTATAGACTAGACTATAGACTAGACTATAGACTAGACTATAGACTAGACTATAGACTAGACTATAGACTAGACTATAGACTAGACTATAGACTAGACTATAGACTAGACTATAGACTAGACTATAGACTAGACTATAGACTAGACTATAGACTAGACTATAGACTAGACTATAGACTAGACTATAGACTAGACTATAGACTAGACTATAGACTAGACTATAGACTAGACTATAGACTAGACTATAGACTAGACTAGACTATAGACTAGACTATAGACTAGACTAGACTATAGACTAGACTATAGACTAGACTAGACTATAGACTAGACTATAGACTAGACTAGACTATAGACTAGACTATAGACTAGACTATAGACTAGACTAGACTATAGACTAGACTATAGACTAGACTATAGACTAGACTATAGACTAGACTATAGACTAGACTATAGACTAGACTATAGACTAGACTATAGACTAGACTATAGACTAGACTATAGACTAGACTATAGACTAGACTATAGACTAGACTATAGACTAGACTATAGACTAGACTATAGACTAGACTATAGACTAGACTATAGACTAGACTATAGACTAGACTATAGACTAGACTATAGACTAGACTATAGACTAGACTATAGACTAGACTATAGACTAGACTATAGACTAGACTATAGACTAGACTATAGACTAGACTATAGACTAGACTATAGACTAGACTATAGACTAGACTATAGACTAGACTATAGACTAGACTATAGACTAGACTATAGACTAGACTATAGACTAGACTATAGACTAGACTATAGACTAGACTATAGACTAGACTATAGACTAGACTATAGACTAGACTATAGACTAGACTATAGACTAGACTATAGACTAGACTATAGACTAGACTATAGACTAGACTATAGACTAGACTATAGACTAGACTATAGACTATAGACTAGACTATAGACTAGACTATAGACTAGACTATAGACTAGACTATAGACTAGACTATAGACTAGACTATAGACTAGACTATAGACTAGACTATAGACTAGACTATAGACTAGACTATAGACTAGACTATAGACTAGACTATAGACTAGACTATAGACTAGACTATAGACTAGACTATAGACTAGACTATAGACTATAGTTACAACTCCCCACCGCAATCACAACAACGACAGCAAGTACAACAACAGCAGCAGCAACAACCATCGCCGCTCACACCATCGATTGCAGTCCGTAGACCTGGGGTGATATCCATATTGCTGTTAAAAAATTTCTGAGATAACCCGATTTATGCGCCAACACAACATCGTGGTCGCTGCGGTCCAGGAGACAAAACTTACGAGTAATTCCAGTCTGCAAAGTTCCAACGAATACAACGTTCTCCGAAAAGACCGCACCAGAGGCAACGGTGGAGGCATCGCATTTATTATACACAACACCGTGCAGTATAGAGCTCTTTCTCTCGATCTGAATTCTAGAGACCAATATCTTGAAGTTCAGGGTATTGCGGTCAGATCGGGAGATTCGGAGTTGGAGCTCTATAATGTCTACATTCCGCCAGTAGCCAGTTGTCCAACAGGCTACCATCCCGACATTAGGACCTTACTAGATGGTGATATTCGTCTGGTCCTATGGGATTTTAACGCTCACCATCAGCTCTGGCACTCAAGTCTTGGGGAAGACCAGAGAGGAGCGTCGCTGGCGGAACAGATTGACGAATCCACCTTCCGCACACTAAATGATGATGCCCCCACACGGGTTATGGGTAATTGCGCAAGTTCGCCAGATATCACCATAGCGATTCCTGGTCTGATTAACTGCACAACCTGGCGTGCAGTTATTTCTCTAGGATCAGACCATTTACCCATAATCGTTTGTCTGGATAGACCCAACGATTTCATCGTCTCTGAACGCCGAACTTACATCAACCAAAAGAAAGCAGACTGGCACGGCTTCAGAGAATTTACCAACCGCATCTTCAATGGTTTACCGATTCCCTCCAACGTACACAAAGCAGAGAGGAAGTTTCGCGAAACCATCGCCGCAGCAGCCGCTCGCTTTATTCCAGCTGGAAGAATATCCGTAGTGCGAACAGAAGCAGCGGGACTCGCAGATGAGCGTGATGACATCCGAAGTACCAACCCTGACGACCCTAGGATCGCCCAGCTGAACCGCGATATCAGCAGGTTGGTAAATGAGGACAAGCGAAACAAATGGTTGGATCATTTGAAGAACTGCAACTTAAGTTCTGTAGTTGGCAAGTTGTGGTCCACAGTTCGGTCTCTCTCCAATCCGACTAAAAAGGATGATAGGGTCTCGATTAAGTTTGCAGATACCACCATATCCGACGCTAAACGGTGCGCGCGCGCTTTTTGCCGACAATTCATTGAGCACCCCGAGAGAGACAAGGCGAAAAGAAGTATTGTCCGCAAACTACACGATCTTCCAGTCTCGGACACACAACAGCTTTACACGCTCCAACTGAAGTTGCAGAAGCCATCAACACAGCTAAGCCTTCAAAGGCAATAGGACCTGATGGGATATCCATGCTGATGCTAAAACACTTAGGCGAGCGGGGAGTCGAGTACCTGACAATGGTTTTTAATCTGTCAGTGAGGAGCTTAACTATACCCGATGTCTGGAAAATGGGTCGAGTGATCCCATTGCTAAAACCTGGGAAAATCGAGAGTGAGGGTCAATCGTACAGGCCGATTTCCTTCCTGTCACCTGTAGCGAAGACAATCGAAGCTCTTCCTCTCCCTCAGCTAACCCGTCAACTACCAGCTGCTCGTCACCAGCATGGATTCCGTAAAATGCACAGTACCACTACAGCATTATCCGCCATAGTCACTCAGATCTCACAAGGCTTAAACCAGCAGAGGCCTTGTGAACGGACTATCCTAGTGGCACTTGACCTGTCGAAAGCCTTCGACACTGTCAGTCACGCCACACTCTTCCAGGACATCCTGCAGTCCACAATGACCAACAACACGAAGAGATGGATAGTGATCTATCTGAATGGCAGGCAGTCGTTCGTGGAGTTTAGAGACAAACGCTCAAAACCCCGTAGAGTTAAACAAGGAGTTCCTCAGGCCGGGGTCCTATCGCCACTCCTCTTTAACTTCTACCTCTCTAAACTTCCAGTGCCCCAACAGGGCGTAGAGATAATCTCGTATGCGGACGACTGCACTATATTGGCAACAGGTCACAACGTTGATGAGCTTTGCGGTATGGTAAATGGTTATCTCAATTAAATCCACAATTTCTTCACTGCACGTAACCTGCAGTTATCACCAACGAAGTCATCGGCAACACTCTTCACACCACCTGGACGAAGGAGGTAAAATTGAACTTAGGCATCATGGTCGACGGCGTACAAATTCCGACAGTGAACCACCCGAAAATCTTGGATGGCAGGATACTGTATGAATTTCGTACTTGGAGGTCGACCACCACCGATATCAGACGCCGAGAAAATTCTGCCGTGTGGAACAAGAATCGTTCTGGCACAACTTAGATCAGGATGGAGCAACAGGCTTAATGCCTTTTGGTCCCGCATAGACCGTGCCGTCTTTAACTTATGCCCAGCATGTGGTCGGGTCCTCATGACACCCTCCACATATTTAACTGTTCAGCCAACCCTACTTCACTCAGTCCAATGGATTTATGGACTCATCCTGTTGAAGTAGCTCAATTTCTTGGACTTGAACAACATGCAGAACCACCAGAACATCCAGGTTGACTAATGTAAAACTGTTCATGCTGCTACAACAACAAAATGGTGGTTGGGCAAGAAATGATACTGAAAGAGGAAATCTGTTTGTTAATCATTTGAAGCAAGTATTTACTAGAGCCCTGCATGAGTGACAATAATATTTTAAAACAATTAGTTTTTTTCAAGCACTGTTTTTGACTCACTCATTGTTTTTTGAATGAATATAATAATTTATTCAAAACAAAAACGTATTTGACAAAAATTTCAAATAAAGCAAAATACATGAATGTAAAGAGCATAGCATTATATGAGTATTGAGAGTGTTTCTGTGTTTCAAATCGAGTGCAAAACAGCGAGTGAATCGAATCATAGAGGGCTTTATTATGTGATTTAATTATAATGAAATTCTTTGAACGAATTACTATTCTTATGAATTTTTATAGCGAGATTACAAATAAAACGCGTGGAACTGCATTTTTTGTGATTCATGTGTAAAAAAATAGTTGAATAGTTGAAAACAATTGTATTCCGAATCATAAATTTGGATTTAGAAGAAAACACAGTACATACTATAGAAAATAAGTGACTTTTTAAGTACTTCGTAACCCATTGAAGGGAGTTCCCCAAGTCAGTATGCTGGCACCTTTTTTATATTTGATATATTCGTCTGATATGCCAAAAAACAATCGCACTCATACAACATTTGCTAATGATACCGCTATTCTAAGCAGTCATGAAAACCCTCAAGAAGCGTCTCGTTACTTACAAACATATAACATTTACATTGCGTAGATAATCATGCCCCCTATTCATATCAATAATTCAACAATCGGAAGTTAATTACCTCGTAATACATCTCGATCGTAGCCTTACATGGAAAAGTCATATAGATGCAAAGTTGACTCAAATGAAATTGAAATCAATTCAAATTAATTGGCTTATTGGCAGAAACTCTACGCCTAGTTTAGATTGTAAACTTCTACTTTATAACATGATCATAAAACCGATATTGTGTTATGGCGCACAGTGGGGGATCTGAAAAAAAAAGTGGAAATAAATCTGTAACTTCTAAACGAATAGCCCGATTTTAATAAAATTTCCCATGGCTATAGAGGAGGTGTCGATAAGTTTAAGTTTTGAATTTGGGCTTAAACAACCAAGGGGGGCCGAGCCACAATGCCCCAAAGTGGGGCACATCGGGTATATCAAAAATTAAAAATGATGCCAAATTTTTGTTTGCGATCCGATTTGAAAGATTTTTATATATATGGAATGTACTAAACGAGATCTACAAAAAACATTGCTTTAGCCATATATTATCTCTTATAGTTTACGAGTTATTCGCATTTGAAAAGTAAAATTTTATTTTTTTTGCCTACCTTGGTCTGCCATTTTGCTAATACCGGATCCAATTCTTTCCCGATTTTCTTGAAGTATCTTTTTTTGAATTAACAACAAATTTATTAATAATCTTAAGAAAGAATTGTTAAAAAATATCTACTGAGTCAAAGTTATGTGCATTCAAACTAAAAAAAATAAAAAAGTCGTTTTTTCGCCATTTTTTTCGAAAAAAGTACCTACATTAATTTTAAATTATACAGAAAATGAGAAAAAAAATAAATAATGTGTTTATATTTTTCTGAAAGATAACATTTCGGGAAATATTATAAAAGCAAAATAATATCAAAATTCGTATTATTGCGTGGTCCAGAGCCTTCCGAAGTAGACCTATTTTTTATGTAAATTTCAACTTTAGACAACATATCTAAAATCGCATAGCTGCTTTCAAAAAATTAATACCAGTTTTGTACGTCCCAATCTGTTCTTCAATATCATGCAAAGGGATTTCATAGCCCCGAGCTTGGTACCTTCAATAGATCCAAAAATCAAAAAATCCCAATTTTGGGATTTTTGAAAAGTTTTTTGGGAATTGTGGGATTCTAAATAACAAATCTAAATCCAAATTTTCACTTTTGTATTCCGACAAAAAATGTCTATATAATTGTAAAATTTAATTAAAAAATATTCATAAACCAAAAAGTTATAGCAGTTTAAAAATTTAAATTTTCAACAAAAAATAAAAAAAAAATTATCTTTTTTTTTGCAAAAACTCTTATATGAAGTTTTTAATTTTCAATATATTTAACCATCTTTGAAAAGAAAATGCAATTTCCAAAATATTGATGTATAATATGTCTACCTTATTTTGTCCACGTGTCACAGTAATGAACGAATGATTAACATGTCTAGTGAAATTTCATCACCAAGTTATTTTCTTCCATAACATCTTCAATGTTAGGTACTTATATAATACATAAGTACAAACATTAAGCGATTGCAACTCTTTTTTAACAATGAATCCCAGGTATAATATGAAATACCTGGGATATCCCTAAAACATATTTCATACATAATACTATTTTTTTACTACAGGTAATAGAACAGGTAAATTTCCAAATATACCTTCACCTATATAAACGTTGACTACAGGTAACCTATTATATGAAACTCATGAAGAATAATTAATATATAATCATACTCAATCCACAATTGGCATTAGTTATAATTATCTAAAGATGACGATCACATTAAAAAAAAAAAATTGTCCTCCATTTTACTTAAACATAAAACTGATCAATTTCAAGATAAAGTCAACCTCATATTGAAATTTATCGAAAGTACGCATAATAATAAAGTGGATAAAACGGAATTATGTAAAATCGAAAAGTTTGTTAAATCCTTTGACATAAAATGGAAAACCGTAAAATTTTCTGCTACGAAATTTGAATCCAAATATTGTGATTGGTTGGATGAAAATATAGAATTTTATGTGTCCACGTCTGCCTTTGGTGCTCCCCGTAAGGAATACATGGAATTGTGCCCAAAATCCAAGAAAAAGCCGTTATCGGATTCACTATCAACCCTGTCTACTGAGGAAGTTTCGGATACATTTAAGGCTATGTTAAAGCAAGAAAAACAGCCTTTGGAAGCTGTTAAAATCGCTGATATTCTTCCGAATGCATCGCCTAGGCGATTAAAACGAATTGTTAAGAGCATACCTACACCATCATCTAATACTGCTTTTACCGAAGAAGAGGCTATTTCGCTTATGTTGCAGCTGGGACTAAGCCGTGATAATTATATAACTTTAAGAAAGGCATTGTTGGGAAAAGGAGTTGAAGTGTTACCATCATATGGCTCAATTCAGGAAAAGAAAAATAGTATTATACCATAACCTATTGAAGTTACTTATCGGAAAGCTAGAATTGGACTCTCCACTCTACTCGAAAATACAGCATTAAGGATTGCTTGCGACTTTTCTACAGAACAGCTAAACAAAATAAATACTTATGATCTGCAACTAATCTGTAAGTGGGGATGTTATGGCTTATCATCACTTTCGGAATATAAGCAAACTACATCGAGTCAAACATCATCAGAGTATAAAAGTGTATTTATGTCATCATTGGTTCCATTAAGAATTCGGAAGTATGCTGCCAGTGATTCTCCATCAACTAGTTTTGAGGATATATGGATTAATTCAACTCCTGGATCGAAAGCCTTTTGTAGGCCAATATTTTTCGAATATACAAAAGAAACAAAGATTACGACACAAGATTTGATCAACTTAATTGAATCTGAAATTAAAGACTTGGTACCGGTTACAATCCAAATAGCTCAATATTCCTTCAACGTTTCTTTTAATATGAAACTAACGATGATCGATGGAAAAGTCAGCAACGCCATAACAGGAACATCATCTACTTGGAACTGTTCCATATGTGGTGAAAAAAAAATCGGAATTTTCGAATATATCCAAGGAAAGAACAATTAACGAGGAAGTGCTCAAATTCGGAATATCTCCTCTACATGCCCGTATAAGATTTCTTGAACATTTTCTACATCTGGCATATGATTTAAAATATAGAAGCATACCAGAAAATATCAATGAATCAGTAAATAAAAATGAAGAACTGATGGAAATGAGAGCCACGGAGAAAAGAAGAATTCAAAAAGCAGATTGGATTAAACATTGATAAACCACTCGTAGGATATGGAAGCACAAATGATGGAAACACAGCTAGACGATTTTTCAAAGATTTTGAAACAACCTCAGATATAACGGGAATTAATATGGAATTACTGTAAAAAGTCAATATTATTTTAATGGCAATAAATAGTAAGCACAAAGTGAATGCAACAAAATTTGGCGAGTATTCCACAGAAATTTCAAAACTTCTATTATCGTTGTACCCTTGGAAAGAAATGACACCAACAGTACATAAAGTATTATGTCATGGAAAAATCATAATTGAACATAATATTTTGCCCTTAGGAGAACTTACAGAAGAACCCCAAAAATCGAAAAATAGGGACTTCAAGTGTGTTCAGCAGTTCAGCTCCAGAAAGTGTGCTCGACAATCTCAAAATGAAGACATTTTGAATAATCTAATTTTATCATCAGATCCAGTCTTATCATCTATGAGGAAACGTTGGATTTGCTACAGAAGTTTGACGTTTGAAAATAGTCATGACTTTAAAGATTTGCTTTATCTTTTAGATATGGATTGCTCTGTTTCTGATTATTTTACTAAATTAAGCTAATTATAAATTTAAAAATAAAAAATATTTTCCCAAAAAAACATTACTTGTTTCTTTAGTTTTTTGTTTATTTATCAAATATTTCACATGAAATGTATGCTATGAAATCTACCTGTTCTATTACCTGTAGTAAAAAAATAGTATTATGTATGAAATATGTTTTAGGGATATCCCAGGTCATATTATACCTGTGATTCATTGTTAAAAAAGAGTTGCAATCGCTTAATGTTTGTACTTATGTATTATATAAGTACCTAACATTGAAGTTGTTATGGTAGAAAATAACTTGGTGATGAAATTTCACTAGACATGTTAATCATTCGTTCATTACTGTGACACGTGGACAAAATAAGGTAGACATATTATACATCAATATTTTGGAAATTGCATCTTCTTTTCAAAAATGTTTAATTATATTGAAAATTAAAAACTTCATAGCAGAGTTTTTGCAAAAAAAAGATAATTTTTTTTTTTATTTTTTGATGAAAATTTAAATTTTTAAACTGCTATAACTTTTTAGTTTATGAATATTTTTTAATTAAATTTTACAATTATATAGACATTTTTTGTCGGAATGCAAAAGTGAAAATTTGGATTTAGATTTGTTATTGAGAATCCCACAATTCCCAAAAAACTTTTCATAAATCCCAAAATTTGGATTTTTTTGATTTTTGGATCTATTGAAGGTACCAAGCTCGGGGCTATGAAATCCCTTTGCATGATATTTTAGAACAGATTGGGACATACAAAACTGGTCTTAATTTTTTGAAACCAGCTATGCGATTTTAGAATATGTTGTCTAAAGTTGAAATTTACATAAAAAATAGGTCTACTTCGGAAGGCTCTGGACCACGCAATAATACGAATTTTGATATTATTTTGCTTTTATAATATTTCCCGAAAAATATAAACACATTATTTACATTTTCTGTATAATTTAAAATTAATGTAGGTAATTTTTTCGAAAAAAAATGGCGAAAAAACGACTTTTTTATTTTTTTTAAGTTTGAATGCACATAACTTTTGACTCAGTAGATATTTTTTAACAATTCTTTCTTAAGATTATTAATAAATTTGTAAAATGGCAGACCAAGGTAGGCAAAAAAAATAAAATTTTATTTTTCAAATGCGAATAACTCGTAAACTATAAGAGATCTCGTCTAGTACATTCCATATATATAAAAATCTTTCAAATCGGATCGCAAACAAAAATTTGGCATCATTTTTAATTTTTGATATACCCGAGGTGCCCCACTTTGGGGCATTGTGGCTCGGCCCCCCCTTGGTTGTTTAAGCCCAAATTCAAAACTTAATCGACACCTCCTCTATAGCCATGGGAAATTTTATTAAAATCGGGCTATTCGTTTAGAAGTTACAGATTTATTTCCACTTTTTTTTCAGATCCCCCACTGTGTGGCGCACGGCCTCAGCGTCAAATGTAGAAAATATCCAAAGACGCCAAAACAAGTTTCTAAGAATGATCACAGTTGCACCCTGGTATATCAAAAATGCGAATATACACAAAGATCTAAACATGCCCATTGTAAAAACTGAAATCTCGAAAAATGTACAAAAATATTTTAAAAAAACTTGAAGTTCACCCAAACCCACTGGCCCACAACATATTAGATAACCGTGGCAGCAGACCTAATCCAAAGACTAGAAGGAAGAATGCCAATCTAATCAAAACAACCTTGAATAAAAAAAATTTTCGTCCGGCACTGGCTGGACTAATTAAATAATAGTTATCAGATTAAAGTTTTGAACCGCTTATTGTTAGTTCATTAAGTAATGAAGGTACAATAAATAAATGAAAATGCAAAAAAAAAAAATTAACATCGCCATGGCCAAAGTTTTGCAGCAAAGCAAACTTATCGTTTGGGATGAGTGTACAATGGAGCATAAAAAGTCTTTGGAGGCATTAGAAAACACGTTGCAAGATTTACGAAACAATCAAAGCGGGTTTGGTGGTCCGATGATTCTCTTGGCAAGTGATTTTCGGCAAACATTGCCAGTGATTCCACGGTCAAAACCAGCCGATGAACTTAATGCATTTACCGAATCAAAATCCGAACTTTTCCGAAAAGTTTTTCCAAATTACAAAAATCATGATTGGTTGATTCAAATGATTAAGATTCAAAGTGAAATGGCTGTAGAATTGATAACGTACATATCGGTGGATTCCGTTACTTCCCAAGATGATGTCGTCAACTATCCAACCGAGTCTTTAAACTCGCTGGAATTACCCGAATTACCGCCCCACAATCTCCAACTGAAAGTCGGATCGGTAATTATAATGTTACGAAACATAAATCTACCACGTCTATGTAATGCCACCCGACTTGCGGTAAAAATACCTGATGAATAACGTTATCGAAGCAACAATGCTTAAAGGAAACTACAAAGGATGGCTCCGACCGAAATGCCATTCGATTTTACGGCTTGCATTCGCAATGACAATTAGCAAATCTCAAGGACAATCATTGCGTGTTTTCTGCATTAACTTTGAAATTCCATGACTTGCATGTGTTTTGTTGTTGCAGAACTTAGGTTTTTGAGATCAGACTTATGTTTTTTGTCTCTCAGTAACACTTCTACTTTTTTTCTCTTTTTAACTATTTTTACACATTTCAAACAGCTTCTCATAAATCGAACACAATTTTTTTCTTATTTGGACAGGACAACGGCTGTCGGATTAAATATTTAAAATTGTTTAAAATTTCTATTGAAACGAAAATATAAAAATTTTCAGCCTAACTACAAAAGCCTTAAAGTCGATTTTAAGTCCATAAAGTTGACTATTATTTTAAATTTCGTACCAAAAAACAAATTTCAAATATAATTTAAAATGTTGTTTTATTATTTCCAAAAAAATATCTTTTTGTTTTGAACTTTTATGTACATTTTGTTTTTTTAATTTTTTAAAATTTCTTTTTTTATTTACATTCATTGAAAAATATTTTCAATTATTTGAATGTACAGTGCCGGACTTAAATATTCACACAGCATACAGATTTATCTTTAATCTTCCATATTTTTTAAACGAAGGTCAAAACTTTCGTACGGGTTTCAAAAAATTATTTATTTACGTATATCTTATTGAAATATATGGAAAAACTAAACATAAGTTGGCACATTTCAAAGTTCGATTTTAAGGGTACAAAAATATTCACACAGTTTCTAATTTATAATAGGAAAATAGTTTTTTTTAATAGTTTAATATTTTGTGGAGTAGCCTATATTTTAATGACTTCTTTTAATCGTCTTGGCATTGAATCGACCAATTTTTGGTGACGTCAGCTCCAATATTTTGCCATTTTTGTAACAGGGCTTCTTTAAGTTGAGTCTTACTAATAATATGGTGCTTTCCTACACGTTCGGCCAATTTATCCCACAGATGTTCTATGGGATTCATGTCAGGCGATTGCGGAGGAGTCGGGGGAATGAGGGGAACATGATGCACTATTCATATTCGGACGTCATGGGCTGTGTGTTTGGGGTCATTGTACTGTTGAAAATAGAAACATTCCCAAGCTTTAACTTTAGAGCGCATTGTAGTAGGGTTTCTTTTAAAATATTAAGGTACACTGTTTTGTCCATTGAACCGTCGATGAAAACTAAGTTTCCTACACCAGATGCAGCAATACAACCCCACAACATGACCCCTTATCCACCATGTTTGACAGTGTTTACTACATTGTTATTTTCCAATTCAGTGTTTGGCATTCTCCAAATTCTTATTCTGTCGTCCGATTGAATCGAACTTCGAAACATTAGTTAATTTTTTTTTCTGAAATGTGCCAACTTATGTTTATTTTTTCCATATATTTCAATAAGTTATAGGTAAATAAATATTTTGTTTCAAACCCGTACGAAAGTTGTGGCCTTCTTTTAAAAAATATGGAAGATTAAAGATAAATCTGTATGCTGTGTGAATATTTAAGTCCGGCACTGTATATGTTGGAAAAAGCTTTTTCAAATAAAAACAAAAGTCGACTTTAACAAAAATTAACTTTAAAATTTCTTTCATAATTAGGGTATTTATTTTTATAAAACGAAACGATATTTTCGTTTAAAGTATTTTTTTTAATGTGGTACAAAGTTTGAAAACATCGTTTTTATAAACATTTGATTATTTTTTGTTGTAATTTGTTTGAAAAAGACAAATGTTTGTTTTTGCATGAATAGAAAAATCTTTCAATTGTTTTTTCTTTGAAAATGTAAAAATGCATGACAAATGTTCCAGCGCTTGTAAACGTTTAAGTAGTTCTTTGTTATGAAATTAAATTTTTTATTAATTTTTTTATAACCATTCTAAATAATTTATATTTGATCTGTAACACTTCCGTAAAGCTTGGAGAATATTTCAAACAAAAATCATTGATTTAAGTATTAGTTCAGAAAATGTAGAATCGTAAATGTTATCAAATTACGCTACGAAAATATGCAAATTGAAATAATTAAATAAGAGCGTAATGAACAAAGTTTTGATTATCCTAAATTTTGGCTTGAAAAGCGGAATTAAAAATTTAGGCGTTATGAGCCTTTTAAAAATAGTTATACTCTTACCAAATGCGAGATGTATGGTTACTAGTAGTGTTTATAAACCAGATAACCGAAAAATCGGGTTTTCTACGAAATCTCGGTTTTTTGCGAACCGGTTAATTTAAGATGTTGATTTTCGGTTAACCGGTTTATCCGGTTTGTAGCATTCGGTTAACCGGTTTTTAAAATTTGGGACTAAAATTTTAAAAACCGGTTATATATTCATTGTGTACACATATATATATCAAACATTTGGTCTGATTTGAAACCTAAACTGCTGCTGATTTACAATATAAACCTCTTTAGATAAAACTTTTTAAAAAGTTTTCTTAAAAACTTTTTCGGAACAAATTACACATAATGAAACTATTAAATCTTACTAATGATTCATTATAAACTTTGGGATGATTTTACCAAACCTTAAATTGAATTCTATGTACTTACCTCCTTTCAATAAATTTGACTTCATTACTGTGTTTTGTTATTAAAATTTTATTTTATTAATCATTTCGTTAGCTTAGTATTCCTTTTCAGAAATAAACGGTCTAAAATCCATGATTTGAAATAGTTTTGAAATCTCATAATGTAGTTTTATTAATTATTTGGTAAGATTTATAATGACAAATAATCACAGTCAAGAAGAAGTGTGTTTGCTTCATATATGTCCTTTTTTGGGACATGGAACATTGGTGATAATAATTTTAAATTATTAAATATGTACGTATTTTATTAAAATAATTGTGTTTACATAATTAAAACAAGTATTATATATTTAGTAACATATTTCTACTCAATTTCATTTGACTGAGATAATTATTTTGAAATTTTTACAAAATAAAATGGACTTTTTATTAGCACAATTAAATATTTATAGTTATTTAATATTAACCATTCCTGATTACTAGAAACCAAAAATTTTAAAGCAGTGTACACTTTATTGGACGTTTTATATTTACTTCACATATATGTCGGTTAACCGGTTTTGTCGAAGTCGGTTAACCGAAAAACCGGTTTTCTAAAAATTCGGTTAACCGACAAACCGGTTTTTTAAAAAGTCCGTTTTTATATACACTA